>NW_026068125.1:171282-199981 GCF_014885135.2 Alexandromys fortis
AAAAGTGAGAAGGGGAAGATGGGGAGAACAAAATATATTCTGAATAAAACTAGCTCCTGTGAGCCTTCTCTGCTTTCTTGTTAGTCCTCTCTGCTCAGTTTAAATAACAAAATGTGTACTTTATTTTTAACTAAAACTTCCTCCCTCCCTGATTCCATCAAGAGTCCCTCATACTAAACGTGGCCATAGTTGCACAGAAATCCTGCTTTCCTGGGTTCCACTGTTATTTCAGATTTTAATAGTAGGAACTGAGAAAGAAACCAACTTTCTTGACCATCCTTGACTTGAATGTTGTTATCTTGGAATCACTTCATAGTTTTGTGATTCACATTCAGTTCCCAGTTAAATTTTGTGAAAGATATGGTATATCATACCCATCATTTTAGTGTAAATATCTAGTGTTCCCCACGTCATTTGCCTGAAACTATAATTCTGCAGTGAGCCTCTGTTTCCACAGCCTCCCCCTCAGTGAGGATCTGTGAGATTTCCTGTTTGTGTTCTCTTCCCTTGGTCAGGCTAGCTTGTTTTTATTAAATTGAAGCAAACATAGCCAGCAGGAACAGTCATCTTTTTCCAGACATCATTTCTTTGAAGATCCTTTCATTCTTTTTTTTTAAAGATTTATTTTATTAATTATGAATACAGCGTTCTGCCTGCATGTACACCTGCAGGCCAGAAGAGGGCACCAGGTATCATTACAGATGGTTGTGAGCCACCATGTGGTTGCTGGGAATTGAACTCAGGACCTCTGGAAGAGCAGTCAGTGCTCTTAACCTCTGAGCCATCTCTCCAGCCCAGATCCTTTCATTCTTGCTCCCTATACTCTTTTCCAAAGATGTAACTAATTCCACCATAGGCTGCAGTTCCTTCCAGACAAGCAACCTGCATGCTGTTTGAGCCTGAGGCTAGCCTGTTGCTTACATTCCTTTAGAGCAGTGTGTGGTCAGTTTTAGCAGGTACTGGCACATGGTAGGTGTGTCATGAATGCTTGAGAAAAGTAACTGTGTTACATATGAATGCTCTTCTAATTATAGCAAAAGCAATTTCATTCCAATATTGTCAAAACTATTTCCTCTATCAATCATTAAATTCACATGGAAATTAATTTCACCAATGAAGCAAGTTTATCTCACATAACACACTGAAGAAACTACCAAGCAAGAAAAGCCAAGCATGTAAAACCTCTTTAAAATATTCCCTATAATTTTGGTGAAAATGACATCAGGAAGTTTGTTTTCCATTTTGTTTTTGTTTATTCATTTTTAAAAGCAATCTCAAGGCAAGAATGAAGTGGAATCTTTTTTCCCATTTTAAGCTTGCCCTTGTGATTAGAGATTATAACCAATTTTGTCCATTTTTTTTGTGATTCTAGATAGAACCTAATGAATTATCCCTTCTAGCATAGTTTTTCTTAAATTCATATGTAATCTGTTTTGTACCTTTACAGCCCCTTATCATGGCTCTATGTGAGCAGGAGTAAACTGAAGATGCTTCATCTCGTAAATTTGAAGGGTCCAAGCTTCTCCGCTTTAGCAAATGAGAAAACTAATATGAACTTTAAGCTCTTTCTCAAGTCAGCCCCTTACCCAAAATACTCAGCCAGCCATAATGGCAGAGAAAAGGGATCTAGGAGAGGACGCCAGGTACAAAGTGTATTTCCTGAAGAGGAAAGAACATATCCTTCCTCCACAGTGGCAGCTTTAGTACCAATCAGTCTGTGGGAGTTGGATTGTCATTCCTGTAATCCCATCCCTGGTTATTTTCTTATTACAATTGACCAAAGGAAGACTGTGCATGGGAGATTTGGTCGCCAGAAGGCATGATCACACTTGCAAATCAGGCAATTATAGATGTGGAAGAGATGCACAGGGCCAGGAAATCCATGGACTGCCCTTGACCACACTGCTCATCCAGCAGTGTCTGCTTGTCTTGTTCATGGTCTGCTGTCCCAGAAGCAGAAACCCTTTTGGAGGTGTCTGCCAGCCCTTCCTGGTAGGTAGCCTTTGTCTAGAATTTAACTTTCCTTAATTTAGGCAAAGCCTGTGAGCCACTTTCTCTGATCCTCTAACTGTTCCTTTCAAACTTTTCTTCCCCAGTGACACCTACACTGTGGCTCCTGGCATTTCTGCAATGCATGCTTCATGTCACAACATGGAGAGTGCCTCTGCCTCCTTTACTAATTCATCCAATTAGCACGTTAATTGCCACATCTTACACATCACTTTTTATTGGTGAAGTTTTGCTAAGCTGATACTTTGAAGATGTTAATTATAATGCAATAGCTGTTATGGCATAAATTGTCACACACACTTGCAAACACAGTCTAACCTTTGACATCCAAAAAATACAATAAAAACTTTGTTGAATTAGGAGCGGCAGGGCTGCGTCCCCGGCACCCGGCCGCCCGCATGGCTAGCTTATACCCAGAAATAATTACACGGAAACTGTATTCTTTCAAACACTGCCTGGCCCGGCTAGGTCCAGTTTCTTATTGGCTAGCTCTTACATATTGTTCTAACCCATTTCTAATATTCTGTGTAGCCCATGAGCTGGCTTACCAGAGAGGATCTTAACCTGCGTCTGTCTGGAGTGGGAGCATCATGGCGACTCTTCCTCTAACCTTCTTTCTCCCAGAATTCTCTTCTGTATACTCCGCCTACCTAATTTTCTATCCAATAAAATGGGCCAAGGCAGTTTCTTTATTAATAAGAAATCATTCCCACATCATTTCCCCTTTTTCCGTTTAAACAAAAAAGAAAGGCTTTAACTTTAGCATAGTAAAATTACATATAACAAAACAGTTATCAAGTAAGAATTACAGTTACAATATTTATATCTATTTTATCTCTTATCATAACTAAGGAAAACTATAACTATTTATTCTTCAACTCCATCAAAGACTCCAGAAGGATATAATATTATCTAAGTAAACAAGAAATAAGAAAACTCTAGAAATGACAGAGACATCTCGCTGCCTGGACAGTCACCCAAAGTTCCTCTGTACCGTTGGGGCATCCATCTTCGGCCTACAGGCCCATGGTATCCAGATACATTTCCATGAAGCAGGAAATTTTAAAGACAGTTCAGTCACTTTCTGCTGTGTTCTGTAGAATGTCTTGTAGACTCTTTCATGAATCAGGAACCCCGAAAGACCATCTCACCTTTAGGCAAGTTCAGCAGTCCTCTCTCTGAGGGTTCTCTGTGTCCAGTTTATGCAACAGTCCAGGCAAGAGCAGTTTCTTGCCCAAATGACTATCCAACTCCATAAGGATCCTCTTCGATGCCCATCTTCCTCTTGAAGTAGCTGGTGCTGCCAGGAGCAGACGTGTCTCCTTGTCATGAAAAGTCCTAAGTTATTAAAATATTTTAAATGCCATATTCTGCAGTCTTTGAAAGATATGAAGAATGCCTATCTAATTGAAATATATCTCTATATATCTAGAAAATCTAACTAACATGACTACAAGCTTAACTATTAGCAATGATTATCCATTAACAACCTATATTTCCTAATTATACATTACATTTTAAGTGAACTACATAATCACAATACCTTAATCAAGTTCAAAAATACATATACATATAACAAAATTGACCTTAAAATCCATACCAATGCAAATTATTCATATCTATATCATATCCCCCTTTAAATGTAAAAGAACATTTATAAACAATATTTGGGAACATGGGCGTAGTTTTTTCTCTCCAAACTGCTTCCTGCTGAATGGGGGCACTGTTAATCAGATCATTTAGGGTGTAACCTGTGTGTCAGGTTCATCTCGGTTGGCAGTTGAGTGAAGTAATTTTTTGAGGGTGTTCACAGCAACCTTTCAGGAGGGCGTGGTCTATCATACCATACCGGGATAGATGCAATCCATAGGGTCACATCCTCTGTGGAAACAAAAGAAGACCCTCTCCAAAGCATCATATCCTTAGATCCAAATTTTGAAGTCAAGATACCTTTAGAACATATGTGCAGGTTCAGCTTAGCAGCCCATATAATAAAATGTCTCTTTGTACTTAGCTCCTTCACAGTCAAAAATTTTAAAGAAAACACAATGTACATAATCCAGACTCTCTGTGAATTTTTCATTTTTACGTGGCTTATTTTTCTTTATTTCTCTTAATCTATAACTATCTGTACTTCTGTACTCTGTCTCTTTAAAGACTTTACCCTTTTTCTTTTTAAGACATTAACTTTATTCTTTATATTCTCTTTTTTTCCCCAAGCCTACGTACATTCATCCAACGGTGTCTGAATCTGTTTTACTGTGAATCTGTAATTTTTTTTTTTTTTTCCAGGAGCATTTCTTAAAATGTTAAGCATTTCTTAAAAACTTAAGTTGCACCATGTATAGGTAATACGGTACTGCCTGTGTCCTGCCCAGTCTAAACCTTAACTGCACGGTTTTAAGGTAATTACGGTAGTTCCTGCCTGAGATCAGCACAGTTCAGCAAGGAGCAGCCGCTCCTGCCTCAGAGTCATTTGGTGCTTTTGAGCTGAGCACAGTTACAGGCAAACAGCAGTTTACATTGGAGCCGCAATCAGCAATTTAATTTTGAGACTGAGTGTGCAGCACAGAAACTCTTTTTATCCAAGTTACAGCCAAATCTGACACGCAGAGCACTGCGCAGTCTGAAAACGCGTCTCTGTATGGCAGCAGGAATCCGCCATGCTCTTCCGCCTGCCTAAGCCTGATTCCGCCATCTGCCCAGGTGTAGGCAGGGAACGCTGAGCCATCGGCAGGTCTCAGAGCAATCTCCTCCGATCCCAAGTGGGAACAGAAACATCCAGTCCCATAAAAGCCTTGAAATGCTTTAAAGCCAGAGTTCACGCTGGCAGCATAGCACCAGGAAGCCGCGCTTTAAAATGACGCAGCTTTTTTTCTCTGCTGCTGTTGCTGAATCAGGAATCTCTCTACAGCATGTCACCAACAAAACAGCAAAAATCTGTGTTAAACTCTGTTTCCCTTATTTTTAAGGCTTCTCAGGTTTTTAAGTGGATTTAGCCCCACGTTGGGCGCCATCTGTTGAAATAGGAGCGGCAGGGCTGCGTCCCCGGCACCCGGCCGCCCGCATGGCTAGCTTATACCCAGAAATAATTACATGGAAACTGTATTCTTTCAAACACTGCCTGGCCCGGCTAGGTCCAGTTTCTTATTGGCTAGCTCTTACATATTGTTCTAACCCATTTCTAATATTCTGTGTAGCCCATGAGCTGGCTTACCAGAGAGGATCTTAACCTGCGTCTGTCTGGAGTGGGAGCATCATGGCGACTCTTCCACCAAGCCTCCTTCTCCCAGCATTCTCCTCTGTTTTCTCCACCCACCTAAGGGTGGGCCTTATCAAGGGGCCTAGGCAGTTTCTTTATTAATAAGAAATCACTCCCACATCAAAACTTAATGGAATTCTTTTGCTTCTCAAACATCTCAACAAGCAAGTCACACTAAATGAAATGAAAAGCCTCTCCATGTTAAAGATCCACAGTTTGGCACTGTAGTACCTACCATAATCCCAACAGTTAGAAGCTACTGCAGAAGGATTACCAAAAATCCCCTGAGCCAACTGGGGAGGTCCTGTCAATCTAAGAAGCTGCCACACAGGGAACTCTTTAAGTTTATATTTTCCAACCTATGAGCAAAGAGAAATTGTTATAACTAACAACATTGAGCAAACTAAAAGACAAAGCTTAACAGTTTTGGGGAAAAGAACATTTGTTAATATAAAGATAGTTAACATGGGGAGGCTACTAGCTCTGTGTCCCAGCAGGAACACTAACAAAGTGTGAAGACAAGTACAGGCTCAAGACAGCCCGAGACCAAGTTATCAGCCCAAAGAAAATTTATTTGGCCCAGAGGGACAAAGGGCAGGGAATAAAAAACAAAGACAACAGATGAAGAGCAAGAGAGAAGGAAAAGGGCTATTTGCTGTTATTTGTTATCTCTGGTAGAGAGGAGACAGACATGGCCCATAGGCAAATGATGGTTTATAAAGGTAAAAGGGGAAAACCTGTTTTAGGATGAGGTGTTTAATTTTAACTGGGTATGTTGATTAGGTAAGCCAAAGGGGGGGGATTGATTGCTAGAATTCAATAATTTCATAGCTGGGTCACGATAGTCGGCTTCAGAGGGAGGAAGTAATGAAACAAAGGGACAGACCTTGTGACTAGCTTTAGGCCAGGTAATCTAAAGGATTGTAGCAAGGCCAAGAGAATGGGGGGGAGGGAGGGAGAAAGGCAAGGCCTCCCAGAGCCATATTTGCTGTTCTCAGGTTGGCTAGAGTTCTCCACAAAGGAATCCTGCAGGATTTTAACTGAAAGGCCTTAAAGATACAGCAAACGGTTCTGCCCACACATGCACATCCAGCTTTGGTTGCACTTTATTAAGTGAATATTGGAGTGGTGTTTGGCCGAATAACTGAAGGAATGAATAAAGAGAATCTTTCATTGGCAATTAGTACAGAGGAGACTGATGCTATTGGAAGCGAGTCTGGTTCTATGTCTTTCTGTTATGCACTGACAGTCTGCTCTCAGCCAGACTGTTTCTGAAAAGTGTTGGTGTGAACACACCCTTCAATATTTCTTCCACACTGACTATAAATATAATCTAGGCATATATCATCAAAAGTAAATAGCAGTGAGCACTTTAATCCTTTGTAATAAATCAGGAAAATGGGGAGCCTGTGCCTGCTGATGAAGTTTTAGTGCAGGTCAAAGCAGCAGTGTGCTGGAGAAGGAGCATGAGAGAAAACCCAGAACAGTTTGCTAATGATTCAGAGTTCCTCTGTGATACAGGACTGCATTATCCTTATTCCTGTCTTTACTGGTTATTGTGTGGGAATGTTTTCCTCCTATACGCCAGATCAAAGGAGAGCGAGTTTGTACTTTTCAGAATGTCTGCTTAAGCAGATCATAGACATGATAGAAAACTAATTCACAAAACCCGTCTGCCATCCAACAACTCTGAGTAGATGAGATGCATATAGAAGTAATTCTAATGCAATGTTGAACACTTTCCATGGCACAAGTAAAGTAATTTTACTAAAGCTCAGCAAAGGAAGAAATGATTTCCAAACTGGTAGACTTTGGATGTCTTCTGGTGCAGGTAATATTTGATTTACCTAGCAAGAAACAGTAAGTGTAGAAGTTATGAAACTTTGCATTAGTTTAATCAAACCAAGGAAGACTAGCATCTGGTAGAAAAGTTACAAAATAAAATCTTGGGTAACTTTCAAATTTAAGCAAATAACCACAAACATTTACAAGGCTGTACTATGGATTATTTCAGACTTATTTATACTAAAAGATACATCTTCCTCCTTTGACCTTTACCTGTATACAAAATATCCTGGTTTGAAAATCACAATTCTTACAACTTTTTAGAAAGTTCACATCATATTGTTAATTGCTTTATGCCAAACTAGTTGTGAACTCCTTATTAGGACTTTTCATAGGGATCTCTAACTGAAGTAACAAAGGAAAAAGCAGAAGGGCTCTTTGCCCATAGCCTTCACTGAGGCAGTGAACCTCGACAGTCAGCTTGGGTGGATTTGTCATCATCTAGGAAACTGACGTCTGGAAATGGTTATGAGACTGTTTCCAGAGTTTATGGAGACCCCCCCCACACACACACCCTGACTGTGCTGAGAACTGGAGCTTGTTCCAAAATGAATAAAGAAGAAAAGGAGGAGGGCAGCTAAGCATCAGTATGTGTACCTAGGGCTTCACGGCTACAGATACAGGGTGCCAAGCTGGTTCCTGATTTCACTGCTCATGCCTTCCCATCATGAAGAACATTCTTTCTGAAATCATGAGCCAAAGTAAGTCATGCTTCTCTTAGATCATTTTACATAGATTTTTTTTTGTCATGGTAATTAAGAACATATCTACTATGACTTCCATCTGCAGCATGGCACTTCAAGCTTGAATATATGTATTTAAACAACAAAAACAACCACTAGAAAAGTAAATTAGTATAAATCACAACCGTCCTACTCTGAGGAGAGGCAAAGTGGGAAAGGAAAGTATACAACGGCATCAAAATACACGAAAAGGATGAAGTAAGACCACCAAGAAAGAACAACAAGTGAAAATTGTAAGACAGACCTGAGCTAAGACCCAACCCCAAATTTTGGAACAACAAGTAGAATTATTTAAATTACTCCCTCTAAAAAAAAAAAAAAGAGAGAGAGAATAATACAAAATTAGAAAATAGCTGTAATCTCAATATATCAATAAGATACAATGGCCAGATTACCTTCAAAAACATTTTATGGGCATTTGTCACAAAATAGCACACAGTTTAAGCATATGGCTTAACAATTATTATTAAAGAAAATAAAAATATTATATGTTTAGCAAAATTTTGTATTAACGAAAAACATGTTCTATCAAGGGAATTCAACAGAAATCTACTGAATCATCTTTTTAAAAATAAACAAAATGCTCATTGAGGGGACGAACAAAGGAATTATGCAATCATCAAAATTGAAACAAAGACCTATTAGAAATTAGCTGATTAAATTATCTGAAATAATCAGAACATAGATGACTTGAATTACTTAAATTTGAACATAATATAAGGAAATTTATATGGTGCAAACAATATACACCTTCTTTCTAAAGAGTACTAGACCACTAGCCCAATATCAATAAATTTCAAAAACACAAAAAATATTATGGATAAAAAACAGAAGGATCAATATATAACCCAATGAGATTTTAAAAAACTCAACTTGAACATTTGGAAGATCTAAATATGCATAAGTTGATGGCAATGTGAGAGAATAATCATCATGAAAAGCAAACAACTGTATGAGAGCAGAAAGTACCAAAATACATTTAAAATATTAGACTAAAATTGCAAACAGATGAGAATACATGAAAGATGCTTTAAAAAATGAAAAAGAAAGACTGATTCATAAAATTTAAAAGCTAAGTAGTAAGTATAACAATAAGCACAAAAAGCTTGAGCCAAGTCTGATAGTAACCCCAAAAAGAGGAAATAGAAGCACAGCAATAAGAAAGGCACATAGTTTCATCATGACTCAAAAGGATAGTTGGTAAATTATACTCATATCTGTAAATCATTAAGAGATTGATTTTAGCTGCCTTTTAAAAAAGTAGAACTAAATATATCAATAGAGGTAAACATTGAATTGTAGAATTAATTAAATATTTACTATGCTATAGAAAGGACCCTAACTCATGGTAGTCTTAGGAGAAAATTCGATAAAAATTTAAAGTTTCAGCTTGTCAGAATTATTCTAGGACATAGGGAAAAAAAGAAACTTCAGGAAACTTCTCATCATGTTCAAATGTCAATTAACTTAAATCTTTAAAAGATGAGAAACAAGGGAAGAAAAGTCTGGAATTTATAAATAAATGCCTTCAGATTATATCTATCTGTGGTTTACTAGGAGTTCTACACCAAAGATGATGGTAAACCTATTGAGTGGGACACACTATCAGCTCAAAAGCTCAACCTAAATAAATTATTAAGAAAAAGAACTGTTCTGGATGGGAATTCCTCAACCTGAAAAAGCAATTATTTCAGAAACATGAAACAGATAGCTCTTAATGGGAAACCAACACAGACAGCAAATGAAGAGAAGGTATCCTGTAATCAGAGATGCATGTTATAAGATAGGAAAAACAAAAACGCAAAACTCTTTGGGATTTAGTAATGATTTAGAAACATTAAAGGATTGAAAAAAGAAACAAATCCAGTTGTGGTCGTGCGGACACGTTACCATAGCAACAGCACTGTGGAGGTAGGTGTAGGAGCATAAGGTGCACAAGTCCAACCTGGGCTACACGAAGGAGGGAAAAATGGTAAGAAGGAGGAAGAGGGAAATGAAGGACGTATCTATGGACAAACTTTTGAAGAAATATTATAAAAATAAATTTTTAATTAAAAAACAAATATTTAAATGGAGAGGGACAGTCTTCCTCTAAGCAATTTTAATAATTTAAAACTATATTTCTATAATTAGCCTATAAATTTAAGGCCTTCTCAATCTAAACAAAATGATCTTAATAAAACTGGCCATTCAAAAGATTAGTTTTAAAAGTAGTTTTATGAATGGTGAGCAATATTTAGGAGAAGAAGAGACAAGGAATGTAATTATTGTAAAGTGTATGAAGCAAAGCTCTGTGAAATTCGCATAGCCATGAAGAAATCTGTTAACAGGAGAATGATGGAGCACATCAGGTGTACATGCAAGCACAATTTATAATAAGGATCATATTTTAAATCACCTGCATATAGGCTCAATGGATAACAATCTATCAGATAGACAACATAATTTTTAAAGTTAGCAACATGAATATTGGTATATAATGTTCTAGAAGTTATCTTGTAATTGTATCTTTTCATAAGGGCAGGCTAAGCTGTACTTCCTTAGGGTTGTTCAACTCACTAATAATCATCTGAGAAAAACGTGGTGGTATTTGTAGGAGAAAAGTGAATACAGTTCAGTGCATCAGTATTGTCCATTAAACCTATCTTCTGACTATGATGGGTCCCATGTCCACACGCGGTTCAGAAAATTGTATATACCTGTTTCTATCTCACAATAACTGAACAAAAATGACCCTTACCAAGCTTCACAATCATAGATGCTGAGCCACAGTCAGCATGGATTCCAGATTTCCTCATCAAAGCTAAGCTGCCCACCCTGCTCCATGCCATACATTTCCAGTACCTGGATGTCCCTTGAGTGGAATGTGTCACTCTGGTCAACCCAGCTTCTTTAAGCTGATTGCTCTGCAGCTGGTGTTTCCTGTCAGAGAAATCTGTTCTGTACAATTACTGCAAATCTCATCAGGGATTAAAAGGATGAATTAGATACAAACCTATAAGACAGAAAAAATTGTATTTTATTTTCTTATAAAGTTAAATTCTTCTTTTAGAAATAAAATTAAAAGATGTAAAATTATTTGCATCCCATTTAAAAGATTAATTCTGATGAAAATTAATTCTTAAATATAACATAATAAGAAAGAAAACTATTCAGCAAAAAACTAGACAGAGAGCAAAACTGGACTATTATAGAATAAATAGTTCAAAAATCAGAAAAATACAAATGATAATAAAAATTGAGGTCTCCTCTGTGTCTGATTGTTTAAAACAAATTGAAAGATAAATTAAAACACTGAGAAATGGAAATCATAGAATAATCAGAGGACTGAGCCTTGTCAGGTATAGAGAGCTTGCAGGTCTAACTAGTGACAGAAGGCAGATTTTATTAGAGCAGAATATGTGCATGTACTGTGAGAGACAAATCTGCCTCAGGGTATCTGTTTCCTTAACAGATTCTGAAAACACATAATTACAGGAAATTTTCTGTAATGTCTTTAACATCAACAGTGAACTCATGTATTGCTTAATGGAAGGAAGATTAAATATTTGGGGGCATACCTACCTGATAGCATGCATAGCACATATTACAACATGTAGTGATAGACAAAAGTTTCTGAACTGTGTATAAACAAAAATGTCAAAGAAACATAGATATTATGTTATCTTCCATACCAACTATCTGTATTTTAAAGCAAGTATCACATGCATGCATGTAAATATACACGTGAAATATATAGACTACGTATGCAGAGGACAAATCTAGAGAGAAAGGAGTGAAACTGTAGAAATAGTGGACTTTTAACTTCAGTCCTATTCATGTGTACTCTGTTCATACAATGTTCTTGAATTGTATATTCAAATGTTATTAACACAAAAACTTTTGCTAAAATTTGAAATAAAAATAAAGTTTGACCTGGTGAGGTGAGCACTTCTTCCCGATGTATTTCATAAAGCTTTAAACCACTGAGACTTCACACCAGCAAGTCTCTCCAAAGAGGATACACCAATCAATGCCAAACGGAATTTTCAGTTTCCAGGCAGAGAAGTGGGTTGTGTAGCAGCAGTCACTGACAGTTTGGGCACATGTAACAGAGCATTTCTGATCTGGTCACAGGTTTTCAAAACTGAGAAGAATTGGTATGATGGATTCAAGTAAGTTCTGAAGGGCATCTGTGAGGGTAGGTTCTGATTAAGGCTCTAGATGCCTCTGAAGAGAAGCTATTTACCTGCCAGTGATATGCAATTAAATTTAGGAGGAAAATGAAATCAAAGGCGTAACAAAATTTAAAAAGTAGAACAAAATTCAAGATGTGTTGAATGTAAATCAAAATTATATAGCTAGTTCTGTGAAGAGTCCCAAAGCAACCAAAAATAATAAAAAAAAAAACTGTGAGAAACCAGAATAATATATAATGTAACTACTGACGACAGATGACTAGGAAGAATTTAGGTGTAGAAAGGCAGCAGAGGCTTTGTGGAATATTCCTTTACACTGTGTGAATATATGTCACTGTGATTGGCTTAGTAAAGAAGCTGATTGGACAGGAATAGGTTAGGTAGGTCTGGCAGAAAATGTGCAGAAGCGGAGGGGTCTTGGGAGTCATGAGGAGATGCAGAGGAAGAAGGAAATGAACTTGCTGTACCGAGAAAAGGCACTGGGCCACATGACAGAGTGTAGATAAAAAATACGGGTTAATTTAAATAATAAGAGCTACTTAATAACAAACTGACCTATCAGTCAAACATTTATAATTAATAATAATCTTTTGTAGTTATTTGGGAACTGGCTGGCAAGATAAAAAAAAAAAAATTCCACAAAGTTTGAAAGCCCAAAACTTAAGAAAAACGTGGTAAATATGTGTGACTATTAATTTACAGTCTTGCATACACACTGAATGGGGCAGTTATTTCACATTTTTCCTTTTAAATATTTACACTAACATTTGTTCACTTTGTTGTTGCTGATATTTAAAATACTTTTATTTATTCTCTGGGTACTTAGCACATGTATACAATGTCTTTTGATTATATCTACTACGAATCTTTCCCTCAGTAGAACTACCCAATGACTCAGGTATGGCACTCTTGGACACAGACCCTCTGTCCTACTACAGCGATCCATGCCTATCCATGTTTATTAAAGGTATATTCACCAAATCTGTTTAACTTGTCCTTAAAGTATGTATCCTTCTAACCCATGACACAGACTGTGTTGTTCCTCAAACAGCCTTTAACAAGGATTAAGCAAATTGAACTAAAAGACACACAGGCTACCTTTTCTGCTAGCTTTCCTATCAGCCAGCTGGATAGTATAACTGTCTTTACCCCAAAACTCTGTATTGCTTTCTTGATGCTATTATTTTTCTAGCAATTGTGTTTGCTACGTTTGAGTTGCCTGGAGCCCTTCCCTTTAATGCCCCACTTGTCTTTACCACGCAATCCCAGTGCTAGGTCCTATTCCTCAAAAGCATGACGCCTACAAAATCCGGTTTGGGGGACCTAGAAAACAAATCTGAGTTGATTTAAAGAATGTATAAAACCATGAACTCACAAAAACACACTGTCAGAAAATGGATCATGCTAAGTTTGTTTTGTATGGGGTCTTATCATACAGTCATGTTCTGCCAGGAAAATAGAAACTATTGCTGATTTTTGTAAATAAGAATAAAAATTGAAGAAAAACTGATTGCAGCGGTAAAGAGATGCTGAGACATGAAACAAAGAATAGTAAAGCCACCCAAAGATCACTAACGGCAAAGGCTAGAAACACAAGGGCATGGAAATACTGGGAGGAGCTGAACCCCAGGGGCCAGCTGAGGGAAACCTCCACAGACAGATGCAACCTATGCTGTATACGACCCCCACCCCAACTTCTTGTTTCTTTCTTCTCATCATATAAAACCCCAAAGTCAACTGAGACTCGATTCTGATCCTGGGAGGTGTGGCCTATAGAAGCCAGGACCTGTGGAAATGAGGTTCACCTGTGGTGCTAAAGAGAACTGGGAGAGGAGAAAGATGAACTGACCCTAGACTAGGTCAGATTCCATCTTAATCTCATCTAATAAACATGTGAATGATTTCCATTTGTCACAGCAAGTATAAATGTTAAAGGTAAAAATAAAATTGTGTTAAATACATCTTACACTAAAAGTTATAATTTTAATTTTAAACTCATTATGAATTTGTCAGCATATCTTTATAGTTCAGTAAACATAAATTAAGTATATGTGGAAACAATTATTGATAAATCTATATTTTAATCACATATCAGAGCACAACTAATAACCTATCATAAAATTTTGATTTCAGCTATGATCTCAACACTGAGGCAGTTGATGCAGAAAGATTGAGAAAATGCAGCCAGTTGGGGCTCCATAGTAAGACTCTGTCTCTGAAAGCCTCAACTAGCCAAAATATAGAAAACATCTAATTGTAAAGTGACCAATCCTGATGGACACACTTATAATACAACTCTTGTCCCTGAGGTTCAGGGGCCATTGCAGAAAAATAGATAGAAAGATTGTATGAGACAAAGGAGGCTGTGGAACAATGTCTCCTTGAAATGATGGGAAAGCTCAACTATAACACTTCAAACAATATAGCTGCCTAAACCGAACTGAACTCACACAATACTAACAGGCATGCTAAAGTGGAAGGGGTAGCCTCCAAAGGCTCCAACCCTAGACAAAGTACTGCAGGCAACTAAAAAGTGTGAAGAGTAGGAAAATGAGTCTTCCCTAGAAATAAGCCCATGAATTGGTTATTCAAGATCAAGTGGTCAATATTGAAACAATATACATGTACAAGCAACACTAAACATACTTAGCAGGTTGTATATTTTTTTGTATTTTATATGCAACAATAACTATTACAGAAAACAAAGGCATGAATTTGAGAAAGGGCAAGAGACACATGGGGGAGTGGAAGAACAAAAGGGGAAGATGATGTAGTTATATTTTAATTTAAAAATAAAAAATTAAAAAGATCTTGTCTCAAATGAATTTATTTAAGCATTTGTTTAACTAATGATACAGGATCTAGCAACATTATAGTTAATGTAACCTTACTAATTTTTAGTTTATTTCTCTAACATTCTCCAGTATTACTTTTAATCATGGAGAAAGCATAATATATTAAATTCTGATTCTCTTTACTTAAATTATGCTTCATGTAGACTCCTCAAGTCTGTTTAGAACCTGTCTACAGCAGACTGCACAGTGTCCCAAGAGTTTGCAATTGGCTATGACTTAGACAAAATAGCTCACAGACAGTATTTGTGGAAATGTTAATGGGAACATATTAAAAAAAACAATTTTATTAATAATACCATAAATATGGTTATAGACAGGAAAACCAGCCAGGAAGTAGAGGTGGGTCAATGAGAGCAGGAGAATTCTGGGAAGAAGGAAGATCTAGTTTGTAGTCCTGATCCAGCCACAGAACAAGCAAGATGTGACTGCCTCGCCAAAATGTACCAAGCCACATGGCTAACATAGACAAGAATAATAGGCTAACATAAGTTATAAGAGTTAATAAGAAGCCTGGGATAATGAGCCAATCAGTTTATAACTAATTTAGACCTCTGTGTGATTTCTTTGGGACTTAACAACTGCAGGAACCAGGCAGGACAGAACATATGGTTATTTAATTTTAAAATATCTTAGTTGAGAGATTGCACCAAGAATCATTCTATATACTCCAACAAAAAATGTTCCTTTCTGATCTTGAGGGAGTTGTCTTCTTATCTATAGATAAAGGCACAAGCCATCACAAAGGATGGCTACAGTTATTATACATACCAAGTGATCTCATTGTATTTGTAGACATAAGTCATACATATTTCTAAAGGGGATTTAACACAAACTAAAATAAAAGCACAAAGAAAGAAAGATGACCACCACCTAGAATTAAAAAATATTAATAATACAAAGATAATAAGTAAAAATGTACCAAGAAACTCTTACAGAAAACAAAGCAAACAAAGAATATTTCTGAGCTCGCTAGATGTTGAAAAGAACAGAATATAGTTGGGTTTTTCAGCTCTCAGAGTTATAGAAAAGAAGTATAAACTGCCTTGGCAGGAAGGGCTCTGCTTTCCCAGCCCCATTCCGGCCTCACTGGGATGAATGATAACAGCAGCTTCACAAGAACCTCTGACAGCAGAAGGCTGGCTCTATCTCAACCACAGGGCTCTGCAACAGCTTCAGAGGTGTTCTGTTTCGTTCCAGTCTCGGTGATCCTTGGCTGAGTAGAAATAGTCACAGTCTTACAGAATTCCTGATTTTTTTCACTGTCTGTGGTTTTATAGAAATCTGATTGTACATGTTGTATATATTTTCTTTTCCAAATTATGTTACTGTTTGCAGAAGAGCGAAGCGATTATTTTGGATCTCGGGGACACTGTCTTGACAACACTTTTTGGTGAAGTTCAGGCTTTCAATGATTAGACACAGTTTAATAATTCAAGAATTTAAAATGTATAATTTTGCTTTGGAAAACGGGTTGGAAAAAAACAATTCTTTTGGCTCCTAATTAATTTTGGTGAAAAAAATCTGCTTTACACAGCTTTGTATGGAAATAGATCACTACTGCCACCTCCTGGCCAGTAAACCATCCCACCGAAATCTAAATCCTTGAGGAGTCATATAATCTGGGAAAGCAAGATTGCCCATAAATAGACAATAAAGTAACAGTATTTATAGTAAGATGATCATTGGAATTTTATTATTAATTTCTTTAAGACATTTACAGAAATTCATTAGAGTTGATAAAAATTAGCATTTGTTTTGTGAGCTCTTTATATTCTTTATATTCTACAGGAATTCTGTTTGTTACGACTTTTTAAGTTTCTACAGGAATTCTTTTTGTTACGACTTTTTAAGTTAAATGCACATGATGGGTCTACCTGCGACGGAGAAAAGTGTTAGAGGCCTTCAGGAAGAAAGCTTGGAAAATGTTTGCTTTGCTTTGGAGGATAGTCGGGTACTGCATGCAGTCAAGGAAGTGATAAGTGGCTTTCTACCACAGAAGAAAGCTGATGGCATAGATAATACCTCAGACAACCTTAATCCATCTTTCTGCCATGGGGGCTTTCAGAGGTGTTGAATGATAATGGCCCCTTCCGACTCAGTTTTTCATCCTGCTGCATTTCTCCCTTCTTATTCTTCTCCTTTACAATCATTTGGTGCTGATGCGGGGCCTCTTCCTTCCTTCTAAACATCAAATCCTCAGCTGCATCAGAGCCTGCTTCATGGACTCCCTGCCTGAGACGCTAGCTGAACCATTTAGGAAACAGACGTCATTCAGTCTCCAAGGTGCACTCCAGGGTGCACCTCTGTCTTAGTGGCTGCAAATACTTCTTGCTGCAGATGAATGCAAGGGAAGAAAAAGGACGACTTCAAACTGTTTCCCTGAAGGTCAGATCCACAGTGTTAAAAGACTTAGCTTTTCAAGCTAATCATTGTATCGAAGATGAGTTTAACAACGAATCTTTCTTATATGGGTTGAAATTAACATTACAGACAATTGAAAATTTAAAAATTAAATAAATATTCCTCAAAAGACGGGAATATTTTAGTTGTTGTCATTATTTTAATTTTACTGTATTGGATCCTAAATTTTACCTGAATTCCACTCAAGTCTGACAAGTATAAGATTGTTTTTAGTTTACACTAAAGGAAGAAAGAAGAATAAACACTGTAGAAATCAGCCTGGACTTGAGCTTTGAAGCATGAAATTGCTCCAATTTAGTACCTTGGGAATTGTTCAGTTGACCTACCACACTGCTTGCCTCTTACATTGCTGGTTAAGCCAATTTTCTGAAAAACCAAGCCTGGAAAACCATCATGAGGGAGCATCCTCCACATCTGGAAAAGTATCATAATAATATCATGTATCAGTGATATATCAAGGTGAATAACATTGAAAAACAGTCAATTCTTCTGTCCCAGCTGACCACTAGCTCCAAATGGTTACTGTTGGAAAAAAAGTTCTGATAAATCAAGGAGAAAATAATCACACAGATTTAAGAAAAAGATTTTGAAAGAAAAAAATAGAGAGCAAAGCAATAATAAAATCAGTCAAAACAATGAATAAAATCCCCACACAGCATAAATACTTCCATAGCCAAAATAGTATTAAATGTCCATGTATATATCATTTACTATGTAATAGAAATTTCTGTGTTCAGTTTACATACAAATTAATTAAATTCTCAGGACAATCCCATTCTTCCCATGTTGCAGATTCTTTTCAAAAAAGAAAATAATAATAAAAAATGAAACAAAACAAAAAACTAGGAAACATCCAATGCATTTCCCTGATTTATTGGATTTCAATCTAGTGGCCATGACTGTTTGTCATCCTTTCTTTAATACCTTAGTCCTTAATGTCATGTTTGTAACAGTCCTTGCTCTTTCTCCTTATATATGTTTCCATATATCAGTATGTGTTTCCATATTTCAGTATGTGCAACTGAATAGTCAAGTCCTATTTTACAGAAGACAACCTAGTGTGCCCAAAGTCAGGCACCTTCTCAGTGGCTTGGCTAGCATATAAATCCCCACCTCATCTTCTTCCCTCCACATTTCAGTTCCTCCTAGGACATGATGTGATAAAAGGCACTGTTCTTCTCTGCAGCAGGGACAGCTCTCTGAGAACCCAGGATATTTTCCTTTCCCCTCTCCTTTCACAAAAGCCAGACAAGCATATGTGGGCGCTTTTCATTATTCCTGTAATTACCCCCCGTTTTATTTTTAATTTAAACTTGGCAGATATATGCTTATTTTTGAAGATGTACGACATGATTCTTCTTCAAACAAAACTTTATAATGCACATACAGCATAGTGTTTAGAAATACAGATGATTGTAAAATGGCTGATTGAGGCAATAAACACATATACCATTTGCATCTTTATACCACTCTCTATGGCAGAGAGATGAAAATTTTTAGATATAATATGCTGTTTTTAGTCATCATGTTGAGTAACAGATTCCTTGAGCTTAGGCCTCCTTTTCCACCTCTGTGCATTTTCATTGTAAATTTCTAGCATATCTGATCCCACCATAATCTCTGCTTCTCAGCAACACAAACTTAAAATTCAGGCTAGTAACACCTTCAGAATTTCATTTGACTAGAACATAAAAACACAGCTAGTTATGATCTTAGATATGATATTTCTATTTAGCTACTTAGTTGCTTAGTTCATTTGAATTTGGTAAATCACTTGCATAAATGAGATGACAGAAGAAAGCAACTACAACAAACAGGCAACTTAATCAATTACTTTCTGGTCTGTTGTAGACCACCAGGTCTAAAGCATACCTGCTGGAGCTTCCCCAAGATAAAAGTCAGAGTTTCTAACACCAGACTTCTAACCAGTAGCAAGAAGGCTGTATTAGATTAAAGCACATTAAAGCATACTAAATTCCTTCTTCAGAGGAAAAAATTAGTTGGTGTTCTTTGATTTCACACATGTTTTTATAAAACAAATTAAAGAGATTGTTAGTAAAAGTTATATGTTTCAGCTAGACAAGAACCAATTAAACAATAGAATAACTATCATTAACAACAAAATAGTATACAATTGAAAATTTCTATTGATGGAGGAGGGTCATCTGTCTATGTGTTACTTTCATTGATTAATAAAGAAACTGCCTTGGCCTTTGATAGGACAGAAAATTAGGTAGGCGGAGTAGACAGAACAGAATGCTGAGAGGAAGAAGGCAGTGGGGGAGATGCCTCAGGTATACGATATAGCTCTCCTCTCCGAGATGGATGCGGGTTAAGAATATTCCCCGTAAGACACCACCTAGTGGTGCTACACTCATTAGAAATGGATTAATCAAGATGTGAGAGTTAGCCAGTAAAAGGCTAGAGCTAATAGGCCAAGCAGTGTTTAAAAGAATACAGTTTCCATGTAATTATTTTGGATAAAGCTAGCCAGTGGCCAGGAGGCCCGCTGCACAATCTACATTCTATTAAACATTCTCATTCTAAAACACACAGTGTATACGGGCCAGCTGGATGACTCAGCAAGTCAAAGTGCTTACTGTCCAGGTCTGGCGATTTTAGTTTGATCCCTAGAACCCCTTTAAAGGCTGGAGGAAAGAAGTGACTCTAAAGATTGTCTTTTGGCTTGTACACATGTACTGTGACATGTGTGCCAAAACACATACATATTATGTATACTCACACAATTATAATTTACAATTTTGACAGTATATGAGACAATTGATATTCTAATTAGTTTGACATAGTTATTCTACCTATAACTATAAACATTAATACCAAATTACCATATTATCAATACAAATATATATAATTAAGTTATTTTTGTCAATTACAATTAAAAACAAAACATACTAAAGGTTTACAAAGTAAATAAGAATGTCAACTTAGTGGCTCAATGAAAATTATTTATTTTATAATCAACCTCACTATTAGAAGATATAATATTTAATTAAATATACTTTTAATCATTAAATATCAAGCATAAGTATGAATTCTCTGTATGAAGCATTTTAAGAGAGGGTTTTTTCCATGTTGTCTCTAAATATACATGTTTATAATTGATATGGTCACCCTCAACCTAGTTATAATAATATAATACATGAATATGCATGAGTGTTGTGTTCTCATTCAAATTCAGCTCACCCTGAAAGATAAAATGCACTGTTTCGAAAATAAATGAAATTATTTTAGAAAATAAATGTTATTAATCAACAATACACACCTTCATACAGTAACAACTAGTAAACCAAAGAGGCCATGAATTTGAATGAGAACAGGTAGGGAATATTAGTTAGTTATTAGCTATTTTAGTCAATTTTCTATTGCTATAACAATGTCATAACCAAGACAATTTTTATAACAGAAAAACATTTAATTGGGGGCTTGCTTACACTTTCAGAGGCTTAGTCCATTTTCATTGTGGCAAAGAGCATGATGGCAGGGTGGTATGATGCTGGGAAGTAGCTGAGAACTAGATCCTGATGTACAAGTAGAATAGGAGAGAGCTTAGGCCAGGTATGGGCTTGGGAGACCTCAAAGTTCACCCCCAGTGATGTACTTCTTCTAACAAGGTCACACTTATTCCAACAAGGTCATACTTACTAATCCTTCAAATCCTTTCAAATAGTGCCACTCCCTGGTGAATAATTACTCAACTATATGAGCCTACGGAGGTCATTCTTATTTACACAATTAATGACAGAGAGGAAAAGACAGGGAGAAATGTTTTACTTTAATTACAATCTCAAAAATATGAAAAATAGAGTGTGTAAAAGTGTAGCAAAAAGCAGAAAAGAAGCCATCATCCCGCATCATCATCAGGGCAATCAATTGGCCGCTTCATTATAAAGTAAAATTAGTCCATTAAACAGTTTTAATTATTTATAAGAACAACAAAATATTTATTATAAGTGAAAATAAATCTCCTTGAAAGGTTCTTGCATCAATTTTATTCCACTTCTTATGTAACAAGAACAATGTTTTTCTCCAAGGTTCAGTGACTGAAAGTACAAAACAAATAGTGTCTTTGAAACAACATTCCAACAGAGCTATTAACTTGTTATAAAATCAATGATTTTTCTCATTTAAAATTATTACAAAGATTATCAACATCACCTTAAAATTTTAAATTGGCTTATTTAAAAAGAAAATGTGTTTTTAATATTAAATTATAGTAATTTAGTTCATATTCTAACCTGTTTTGTTGTTCATTTATTGGGAGGTGGTTGAGGAGAGCACTGAGACAGGGTTTTAGGCTAAGACTGGCCTTGTGTTCACTGTATACACCAGACTAGCCTTGAATTTGTGGTATTCCTCTTGTCTCTCCCTACCAAATACTGGGATTACACACAGATCACATTCTAAATATCAAAGCTATTTACAAAGCCTTCTCTTTTTGCTTAGAGTTTTCAGTCTAATAGACTTCAGCTAACTGCAGATGTGACAAGGAGGGTTGCGGCTAGTCTCAATAACCAGCCACTTACAAAGATAATCTCAGCCATTTGAGCAGTTAACTTAAGTATCCTGATCTAACTACTCTAGCTTGCTATAGGCCAGAATGACATTGATGGTAACATGGATAACTATTAAATGTTTAAGATAAACCTGCTCTGTGGTGGGTTAATTTGCTTGGATTTCTGTTTATCTTTACAGCAAACATACAGAAAATGTGCTACAATATCCACCTTAAGTGATGTGTGTAGGAGCAACATTTAGAAGCCTTGCTCTGAGAAGACGATGTGGACAGCTCTTAGGAGTTGAGATCCTTCTGCAGCTATGGCTGACTTGGGGGCTTTCGTCTCTCATCCTCATGCTCCACTTCTGGCCTAAATCAATAAATCCTAAGTCAATCCCAAGAACTGCCCATAGAGAATTATCTAACTACTTACATCAAGGCAGACTGAGATAGGAAGAGCTACTCTTCTAAAAGGAAGGTTGGTCTTGCAATGTATGCAGATGGCACTGAGGACCACAGATCAAACTCTATATGTACCTGAATTATTTTAATGCTCAGGAACTCACAGCATTCCAGTTGATTCAAAATACGTAAGTAAATAGTTGATGAGTGTAGCAAAGCTGGACAGCGAGCATGTGACAAAGAGCCTTGTGCTGTGCCTCTGTTGAGTCTGTACTAATTTCAAACTTCCCAATAGCTTTCAGGATTAATGGGGACATGCTCATAAAACCATAGATTCTAAAAAAAAAAAAAAAAAAAAAAAAAATTCTTTACAATTCTAGAAATCTCACTCTGGTGAGCTTGCGTAAATATACCCAGCTTTTCTAGCTGTCTATCCACCATGACCTGAATGTTTCCAGTGTAGTTTGCACTGCCCCTTCACTAACTTGCTTCTTGTTCTGTGGTTCACATCAAATGTTTTCCAAAGAAATGCATCTTTTAAAAGTGTGAAAATTTGTTCCTTGTCTCAGGTATTTTCTCTCTTTACCAAACCACAGTGCTAACCTGTCTCTTGCTGCTATGTGTAGCCAAGATAACCTCTCAAGAATGTTACCAGTTACCATAATAACTCTCTGCAGATCAGAGTTGTGTGGAGGAGAAAGTGTCCATGGAGCAAGCCCACATCTGACAGTATTATTTAGAAGCGCATTTTCTCCAATCATGCTTATTATTTCTTTGTGTATTTATTTTCTAGAGAGACTGGCATCTTGTAATGCTCACAAGCAGGCCTCAGTTTCTAGACTCAACTAATCCTCCAGGCTCAGTCTTCCAAATGCCTAGGACTAAAGACCTGTGGCACCATACCCAGCGTGCGAACACACACACACACACACAGTATTGTTAATTTGTATTTGTATCCATGAGAATGTGATAATGATATCAAAGTTGGAAAAAAAATTCTTTTTCCTTTCCTCCAAAATGCCACACTTGTTTTAACTTTTTTTGACAAATTGCTCTTAATTTAAAAATGTGGAATGTGTGCATGCTTCAAGAATCTTGTCCTTAATATTGACATTACCTAATCATCATTCCACAATTTGCACCAATCTTTTTCTTTAGATTACACATAAAATATTGAAGGCATGAAATAATATTTTTTTTCTCCTGTTAGGAGAGATCCTCCAGCCAATCATCTGGATGCTCATCTAGCCATCACCAGTGCACTTTATTTCTGTGGTTGTTCTTAAATGTCCTTTTCTGACTCAAAACACAGCATTTATATCAAGACAAATACTTGCTC
The DNA here is from genome assembly GCF_014885135.2 of Alexandromys fortis. Taxonomy (NCBI): domain Eukaryota; kingdom Metazoa; phylum Chordata; class Mammalia; order Rodentia; family Cricetidae; genus Alexandromys; species Alexandromys fortis. Next base: position 194,854 of record NW_026068125.1, read on the forward strand.
CATTTCATTTGAGGAAGCAAAGTTCAAGCTTAGAGTAAATTTCAAAATTTTTAATGGCATTATTTTTTAATGATTTTTATTTTTACTGGTTAATTTGTGTGTGTGTGTGTGTGTGTGTGTGTGTGTGTGTGTGTGTGTGTGGACATGAGTGCAGGTGCCCATGAAGGCTGCAGGGATTGACTACTCCCTGTTGACTAAAGATAAAATCCAGGTGTCTCTTTGACACAAAAAAACTCTGAAGCTCGTGATGTTTTTTGTGTTTTACTCTCATTTGCCTCTTGCCAATGCTGAGGCTACAAACTGCAGCTGACATCTAGTGAACATGGATGCATGTCTTTTGTTTGTCTATGGCAAACCCATGTGGTTGCTTCTCTTTGACTAATTCCACAAATTATCTTCCCCTGGCTCCTCCATAAGGTAGTATTCATCCCTGTTTAATGGCGCAAACAAATTTTCTTTTGAAAATGATTTATTTTTCCTATGTTTAATTATGTGGTTGTGTGTGTGTGTGTGTGTGTATGTGTATGTAGATATGAGTGCAGGTGCTCATGGAGGCTTCAGGAATTGAATTCTCCTCGAACCAGAGTTACAGTTGGATCTGAGCCAACCGATATGAGTGTTGGGAACTGAATTTGAGTCCTCGGCAAGAGCAGTATGCTCTCTTAACTCTGGCCATCCTTGTCTCCTAGCCTTTCCAGTGCAGTTTCAACAGACCTTCACTATCGAGTTTGGCTTCCACCAGTTTGTTATAACTGATTTAATACTTCTCCCTCTCTTAGGTGCACATGCTTTCTTGCCCGCACACACATTTGATGGAACACTGTAGCAAGATGAATACTGGACTTTGTTCTACAGTTTTCTTTGGTATATAGATTAGTAAATGATCTTACACTGCTTTTTAATAAACTTGGACAGCAATTTTTTTTCAGGCAAGCCCTTACTCTGTCTCTTATAACTGTATATCATTAGAGAAGCAAATTAACCTTTCTGAATTTGTTTATTGACTTGTGGTTTCTATTTCTGTGAAGAGACACCATGACCAAAGGACTCTTATAAAGGAAAACATTTAACTGGGGCTGGCTGTCATGGTGGAGCATGCTACTATACAGACAGACATGGTCCTGGAGAAGGAGCAGAGAGTTTTATATCTTGATTGAGAGGCAACAAAAGGAGACTTTATGTCACACTTGGCAAAGCTTGAGAACATATGAGAACTCAAAACCCACCCCTACAGTGACAAGCTTCGTTCAACAAGGTCAAACCTACTCCAATGAAGGCACACCTCCTGATAGTGCCACTCCTTAAGGGGCCATTATCTTTCAAACTAAAACACTGATCCTCAAAAATAGTTTATTTCATATGATTACCATAAATATTAAAATGAAAGAAATAAATATTTGATATATGATACCACAGAATCTTTTAACTCCATTATGTAAACTAGTAACACCATAAGTATATAGGCACATATGCTCACAAATACACTGTATAATGTAGTGTTTTAGAATCAACAAATGGGTAAGAATAAAGGGGCAGCTTTGTCTTTGTGTTCAAAACACAGAAAAACCAATGACTTTTTCATTCTTTAGAGACAGCAACAAAAAGAAGTTCAAAAATTTTTTAAAAGTACAATAATTATTTTAAGGCACGAATACATTATCCCCAAATTCTGCAAAGAAAAGCATATTAGATGTTTTGGTAACTTCAGGGATTTGCTGACTTTTACCAAGTTTCAAATCTGAGTACACTAATTTCATTTACATCTCATTTTTGCTTGGTTTGATTAATGTTATTTAAACACTATCTGAAACAAATCTCTTGTGACATGCTTTTCCCTTTAAAAATGAATGTTCAATGTTTTTACAGGAACTCAAGGGTAGATGCATGAGAAACTCAATGAGAATAAAAAGCCTCACTAGGAGGTGAGGAGAGGAAGATGGCTCTAGTGTAAATTCACAGTGTGGTTGACAGGTCAAAAGGCTTTGGTCTGAGCTTTCTCCTAACCACTATCAGATGGCAGAAACTTGACAGGAGGAAAAGCCCCCGAGCAGAATGTTAACCTCTGCTGGCCTATTAATCCATCTATTTGCTGAATACATCTAAGGAGAAAGGATTCCTAATTTTGAAACCCACTTGATAAGATGGGCCTGTAGTTAGGTTGGCAATGTGCTTTCCCAGCAAGTGTGAAACCCTCTGTCCATTTCCAGTGTCATAGTCTATCCCAGCACTTCAGAGATAGAGGTTAGAGGATCAGAAGTTCAAGGCTGTCCTTGGTTACATGGTGAGTCTGAGGTAAGTCCATACTTGTAAAACCCTATGTCAAAGAACTTGAAGAGGTAAGAGACAGGGAGCAGGGAGAGAGAAAGAGAGAAACTTTACTTGCTTAATAACCTATATAGAACTATCTTTTGTGGAAGTCATCTGGCCTGAGGTAAAACATGACAACTTGTCCTTTATTCCACTATTTTAGTTCTGGGTATAGTAACACTGCCTATATTACTCCTGTTTAGCCCAACTATTTGTACAAAGTGCACTCATTCATTTTGTGTTTTTGTTTTTGTTTTTCTTTAATTTGGTTTGGTTTTATTGGTAAGGTAGTTGATGCCCTAAGGCATTTTGAAGTCCATAGGAAGAACATTTTAGCTTTTTATTTGACCATGATAATTTACACTTCATTTGGGAGAGTGGAAAAATGTCTCAGAAGAATTCATTTACTTTTTACAAGAATTCAACAAGAAGATGCAGGTCTATGGCTTACATGATATTGATTTGTTGCCCTTGCAGACTCTAAGGTCATTCTAACATTGATCTTTGTTTCCTTACACTACAACACCATGCACTCATCCAATTGGGATTAGCAAGATGTACTCCACTGGCTGCCTGCTGAAATCAAAGTAAATAAATAGATTACGGAATACACACTATACTCTCTCAGAGCATATGAAATAAGCACTTGCAACATCAACAGCTTTAAATGAACTCTAAAGAACTTGGTATGCTTTTGTTACCTTTACCTTGTTGGATAATATTAGTTATTCCTTTAGAAGTTGCATTCTTTTCTATCTGAAGAAAAAAAAAACATTGATTTTTTTTCTTCCTTCTTGGTTGTAATATACTGCAAGCTAGCATAGTTTTATTTATGCTGTGTCTCAGCCCAAAGGCCATCAGATGTGTCAACTGCCCATGGGGATGTTGGACTTTAGGGCAGCCTGTGCCCCATAAGTTAGTCAACACACAGCAAACAATAAATAATGTGACTTCACCTGAAACATGAATCAAGTCCCTCTCTTCAGTTTCACCCTCCTTTCTTCAAATTACAGAAGGTAGTTAAATATATGTGGTCTAGGTCTTGGTTTATTTAGGATATTCCACTTGAGTCAAAGCTTGCCTCTATTGCTCCTATGTCCCTGCCCGTACTTAATCACAGGGAACATTAACCATCCTGTCATCTTCGTGTATAGACCCGTCAAGTTGATAGAGGCACTGTGATTTGTTCATAACCTGGTCCTTCAGTTACGAAGAGCTACAACTGATGTAGGTTAAACAACTACAAACCAGAATTTCAAACTATTGAATAAACAGATATTGTTCAATGTTTTCAAAAGGTAAATACTTAGAATATGTATTTGAAAGATATTTTAAAATGAAGAGGAACATCTATGCAAATAAAGTCATGTGAAATTGCTTTTGACAATTTTAATCAAAATATAAATATTAATATTTAGATAGGGTGTATTATACAGATTTTAAAAGGTGTATTTTCCATCATTAGTATCTGAAATGTCAAGTGGCAAGGTGGCTGTAAGTGATTTTGTCATGAAAATGCCATTATTTACAGCATAGTTTCCTGTGCCTGAGATAATGGGATTGTGAACAGAGCAAGCTCACCCAATGCATCAGCATTCAGAATTATAGCCAGATGCATACTGAATTATGTCTCCTTCAGAAGAAAGGCAAGTTTTTATTTCAAGAGCTAGAAGGATGGGAAATGGAAAATCTGCACTTAGAGGAAGTGAGATCTGTAAAGCTAATGTCTACACTTACACTATTGTTAATGTTTCTATGGTAATCTGACAAATCAATAAAATTAAGCTTCTTCATAAGTGTGTGAATTAAATAATTTGACATAAAAGAAGTCAGACACATTAATGCTTTCACTTTTTCTGAGAACTTGGTTTCTTTGCTATTTCTACTATTTAATTGCTACGTACTTTATTTGTCTGGTTTTGATGCTTATCTTTCATTTTTTTGGTATAAGAGACAGCCACATTGAACTCAAATTAAGGAACTCTTCCAACATCTGTGATAGTTATAGGGTACTTCTTTTAGGGATTTCCATGGCCTATTTTTTTTCCAAAGCCTAAAATATAGATGGAAAATAAAATTGAGTTCTTTGAAATCAGTTTATGCTATGTGTTTTTCAGATGCTGGATTACATGTAACTGCTTCTTATGAAAGTGGGTGGCTAGTTGCATCATACTCTGGCACATGAATCATTGCCACATTGATGTCTATCTCTGTTCAGGAATGACTTTAAAAGGAGTTAATCATCATTCGCTAACAGGTTCAAACTGAGAGGTTATTAAAATATGCTATCTGAGTATCAACAACACACTAACTAAAAACTATGAACATTTCTTCCTAGATAGGCAACACTTATATACTATTTTTCAGTATGTGTTCCTGACTTTATCAAAATTGTCTTGAACGGCTTAACTCATGTGATCTTTACAATCATTCCAATGGCCTAGAAGTATTAACTCCCATTTCCAAATAAGGAAAAGTAGACACAGAGAATTTACAATTTTTCAAAGACCCAGAGTGGTGAACTGTATTCTGAAGCTCATAGGTCTGGCTGAACCATGTCTCTCAATTATTACATTTTTTAAAACCAATGTGAATGTGTGTCTTTTAGGTTATGAATTAAATTACTACAGTTCCTGTAGTACCAAGTAAACACAAACAAGACGAGGAGGGGTATCTAGTACTTAGGAAAAATGACTAAAAATCCTGATAAAGAAATACCAGATTCAAGCACTAAGACTCTGTCTGGCATAGTAATCATGTTGCCAAGAGAAAGAGCCAAATTACCATTCAGTATTGGCAAATATCTAAAGCTACAATATAT
>NW_026068125.1:200328-246221 GCF_014885135.2 Alexandromys fortis
TTATCAAATTAATTTTAATGTCCAAATGCTTTTAGATAAAACAGATAGAAGACCCAGGGAGCGTGTTTCTTCTGAAATAATAGTAATTGACTAAAAAAAAAAAGTAATAAAGAAGTATGGGCTCTCAAAGAATCCTGAAAAGTTAGGGGGAATAATATATAATCTGTAAATTGAACTCAGGAATCTGGAATAGGATTATTGAAAAAAATAAGAAAGAATGTACCAACTAGCATTCTCTTTACTCAAAATTATATTTTTAATAATTTTTTTGTTTATTTATTTATTCATGTGTGAGTGTATGTGTGCCCATAAGAATGCAAGCGCATTTTCAGTACACATATGGAGATCAGAGGACAGCTTGTAGAAGCTGATTCTCTTCTCTCAGGAGGGAAGTAGTTAAATTTGTCTACACAGAATTTTAACTACTGAACTCTCTCAGGCATTCTGTTCGCTTACATTTAAAGAACAGGCACAAATAATACCTAACATCCTCCAACATATTGTTAACCCTAAAATCAGAAACAAAAATGAAATTTACAGTAACATCACGGAAGAAAAATAGTCTACTTAGGCCCACTCATTCTTATGATTCGCCATGAGTCTTGCTCTAAAAGTAAATTTCTTGGTACTATAAGGGGCAATAGAAATAAATGGTATCCCAAACACAGCATACACCACTACACATTCATTTATTCCACAAATGTTTAATGAGTGCCTAATATACAAGTGTTAAGTAAGGTGTTGGGGTTCCCAAACAGTCATAGTCCTTATATAGATCTCACTCAGTGTCTAAAAGGGAGAACAGCCTTGCGTATATAATTCCTAATGTTGTGTTATAATTGAGTGCTAAAGGAATAAGAGAACCCATACAGTATCTACCACTAAAGGAAAGACAAAAGCTTAATGGGCACCCACAGTTCATCATGTTTCCAGTTTTTGTTTGTTTGTTTGATAAGCTGTGTTGACTCCAGAAAAGAAGCCTTCTGTGGGATTTAAAATGTTTACATAGTTATTAAACATTAACAACTTTCTGGACATGAGGAAATAGTAAATAAATTAAGATAATTATAGTTTTATTTTTATTTTTCTACTCCCACTAAAACAACATAGGATATGCTGTACCAAAAATATCATCTGAAGGGCAAATAAACAACTGATTGTTAGAAGAGAAAAATGAAAGAGGAACCAAATTTTGAGAGTGATAGAAAAGCTGAAACCATCACAAGTCAGCAAGTTCACCAGCATCTTTGCCACTGTCTGTGTCTTAAACATATTCGTTATTTTTGCAGTCTTCTTGGATTACCTAGCAGAGGCTACTATGAGCTGATGAGACACTGAAAACCCAGAGCTTGTCATGTCTTGTGCTTTTCAACACTTGATATGTGTGGCCTGGTTCATCTGACAAAGGTGCTTCTTTCAGGTATTCATTTAAACACCACTTTTCCTTCACTTTTGAAGTGACCTTATTTTACTCTATTGCCCGTTGGTTTGGAAGTCTTAAAAGAGAAACATGTTTTAAAATTTTAGCCTCAAGAGGAGAAAACTAATTTAATTGAAATGATGCTAGCTTTACCATACCTCACCCCCGATCACAAATATCCACCTTTTATTTTACATATAAAATAGGTCCAGGGAGCCTGTGCAGCATGGTGTGATGGTTACCATGGATATTTACTTAAAATTGTGTATACAGAGTGCTTCCAATAGCATTGCTGTCAAGGCTGTGGCAGAGAAAATTATGCATTTCTGGTGCTTAAGAGTCTATTTCTTTCTGATGTTTTTCTCGCTTCCTATTTAATAGGTGCAAATATAGAAAATTACAGATTATAAGCAGCCAGGAAGTACCCTTCAGCAGAGTAAACAAAGTCTTATATTTTTTCATGTTCACTTCAATTTTTTACTTACCCAACAGGGGAAACATTAATATATGAAGTCATAGTTTCTGGGGAGGATTATTCCATGATCTCCAGACTGTCACCACTGATCTGTTTCCCGTTTCTCAAATGTCAGTTCCTAGCACAACTCTTTCTCTCCCACATTTCTGTACTTTCCCTGCTTCCTCATACCAACCCCAAACACAAACCTTAAAAGTTGCATAGTGTCACTATTTTAGCTCAATATTCTGTGTTTTGAGATATATTATCTCTGGTTCCTGTCAACTTCCACTGATACAAACACCAGAGCTACATGATTTCAGGTTGTTGTTTAAATTCTCCTACCCCAAGATTAAGAAATAACCTCTATTTCAAAAGAATACATCTGACTAATATTGACATCCTAAATGTATGTACGTAACTCAAAACAAACACCAGAAGTCAAACAAGTCTTTTTAAAGCTACAACACTAGATAAATGTCTCAAAAGGCAAATAAAAAATAAGCAAAACATCACCAACAGCTACAACAACAGCAGCAACAACAAACAAACAAACAACAAATTCATGGAAATGCTCGATTTCAGTAATGTAAACAAAAAAGCAAATTAAAGGAATACCTCATATAGACTCACCATAGTTGAGTAGCTGTTATTAAAAAGACAAACAAAAGATTCTGGTGAGAATGTAGAGAATAAAGAATCCAAGCCCATTATTTAATCTCTGGAAATGTAACTTTATACAGTCATTGTGAAGCAGAAGGCAATTCCTCAAAAATAAATAAGAAAGAAATAAAGAAAACAAGAATGTTTATATGATGTTTACTACTGGGCCTATACTCAAGGTTATACAGTCTTTATGCCTTAAGCTTAGATGCAATGTGCATTACAGCGCTATGCACAACAGAGAAAATATGGAGTCAACACAGAAGCCTAGAGAAGATTTGATGGGAGGATGGAGGTGACGTACTTGGAGACAAACCTCTGTGCTAGCCAGTGCCTCAATATGTCTTCATCACATTTACCAGTTGTCAGAGGAAGGATTTAAACAGTGACATGATTGTAACTAAAATTGCTTGTAGGAAATCTCTGCCTCAAAGACACAGATAAAAGTAACAGGAACAAAATATACAGCAGTTGGAAAGATGTCAACGTTCCAACCTTACAAAGAAGTTTTGCTAACTTACATAAGACATCTGAAAACCTCAAATCAAGGTTAGTAAAAATTGTCCTTAGATATCAGTGAAAGAAATAGTATTAAAAATACAAGGACAAAAGGAACATCAAAACCTGACAGAGCAGAGAGTAAACTAAATGAGGAATACCAAAGTGGGTCTTTATAAAAGACCTGATACATCTTATTTTCTTTTCATTATATTTTATGTTTACTCACTTATTACTCTCCTCTGTACTATGCGTCTATGCATATGGTGTGCATGTGTAGGGGTGTGGCGATAGACCATGTGTGTGTAGGTCAGAATTAATTCTTTTCTGATGTCAATTTTAGAGTTTGTGCTCAGGTCATTAGGTGTGTTCAGAAATTCTTTTACTTCAAGAATTCATTGCTTTTTACTGCTGAGTAGTACTCTAATATGTATATATTCCATACTTTCTTCATCCACTCTTCCATTGAAGGGCATCTAGGTTGTTTCCAGGTTCTGGCTATTACAAACAATGCTGCTATGAACATAGTTGAGCATATACTTTTGTTGTATGATAAGGCCTCTCTTGGGTATATTCCCAAGAGTGGTATTGCTGGGTCCATGGGTAGGTTGATCCCAAATTTCCTGAGAAACCTCCACACTGCTTTCCAGAGTGGTTGCACAAGTTTGCATTCCCACCAGCAATGGATGAGTGTACCCCTTTCTCCACAACCTCTCCAGCAAAGGCTATCATTGGTGTTTTTGATTTTCGCCATTCTGACAGGTGTAAGATGGTATCTTAAAGNCTCAGTAGGAGAAGGTGCTTGTCACCAAGCCTGACAGCCTGAGTATCAGGACCCATACCCATTTGGTTATGGTAAAAGAGAATCAACTCCTACGAGATGTCCTCAGATCTCCAAATACTCACCAGGGCATGCATTCACCCACACACATACACACAAATAAATAAATGTAATTTTAAAGAGGAGGTGGGGAACAGATTATCATTCTTCCCCACTGAAATTGGGCCAAGGTAAGAGAATGCCTAACCAGTTAAGCCCACAGTGTAATCAAAATTGACCAGTCTCCGCCTTTAATCCCAGCACTCGGGAGGCAGAGGCAGGCGGATCTCTGTGAGTTTGAGACCAGCCTGGTCTACAAGAGCTAGTTCCAAGACAGGCTCCAAAACCACAGAGAAACCCTGTCTCAAAAAAAAAAAATTGACCAGTCTCAGGACTGGAAAGATGGCTCAGTGGTTTAAAGCATTTGCTGTTCTTGCGGAGGGTTCAGTTCCCAACATCCATATCAGGTGGCTCATAGCCATCTGTAAATCCAGTTCCAGGGGATCCAATGACCTCCCTTTGACCTCTGTAGGAACTGCACACACGTGATAAACTTACATACATGCAAGCAAAATACTCATATACAACATTTTATGATTTAAAAAACAAAAAACTAACTAATCTCAATGAAGATTATTTCAGTCTCCATCCAGTTCCTACCTAAGACCCTTCAAAGGCTAGTGGGCAGCAAGTAGTATTCCTCCCTTGGAACCTCTCCCATTCGGATTTTTCTCCCCTTTCTTAATAAATCTATTCTGCTAATTCCTTGTCCAAAGTTTCTTGTCCAAAGTCTTCTTGACCATGAAATAATGAATTTGGAAGCCACTGGCTCAGGGTAGACTGGGTGGCCACTGGTCACCTAGAACCCTTGCTCCCTAAGTTAAGCTCACCAAGAGCTAAGAAAGGCCTGTCATTCTTTAAAAATAAATAAACGAATAAAAAAAAAGAGACATTGATTTCTTCCAAAAAAAAAAAAAGAAATTCTTTTACTTGCTGAACCAACTCATAATCCCAATATTGTATCTTGTGTTTGTCCTGAAACTTAAACCTTCTATATGAAAATCAGATAACATAACTGCTACTCTTTGTAACCGTGTGTAAACTTGTTTTCTTCTCTATAGCCAGACGGTTGTCAAATCTCAGACGGAACAGTCTGCAATAACAAAGTACATGGATTTTGATCCAACTCAAAATACCAATCGAACAGATAAGCATTGAGTAAGGATGCTTGAGAAATCCATTTTGACAAAAGAAAGTCTTAAACACAGAGAATAAGGATCTTTCTTTTGTTACCATTAAGGAATCCATACCAGGAAAGATGATGCAAGAAACAAAGCAAATTTTCAAAGCTGCCTCATAACCACAGAAAACCAACTGAAAGAGCTTCTCATGGATGATGAACCAGAGAGAAAACACTAAGTACATGGATTCCTGCCAAGAAGATCAGAACAAAATTTGTGAATGTCATGTCTTTTAAAGATGATAGTGAAGAAAATACCTAACAACTACTCTGTGCTAACCAAGTCATGGTTATAGAGGAGAATCTATGACATCTAAATTACTAATATAGCATAATTCTTAATACCAATATATAATAATTTATCCTCATAATCACTGATAAGTGTAATTTTCATTCTTCATTAAGGAAACAGACAGAGACCACTACAGAAAGCATTAACCAATCAAAATACAGAGTTGTGGAGTCCAGTCCCAGTGTTTATATCTACAAATGAGTCTTGTTCACATTAACCAATCAAAATGCAGAGTTGTAGAGGCAAGCCCCAGTGATTATATTTACAAACCAGTCCTTTACTTAGGCTCAGGTAGCATTGTAAGAAGACATGATGGAAAGACTGTAAAAACTGGAGGATCAAGAAGCTTGCTGTGAGATTTTGTCACGAAAATAACATAAGAAGTTATACCTGTACAGTCTCATCAAATGACCACTACACATGGATTGAGCAAGGATAACACCAGTGAATATGCCAAACTGTTTGAGAAAAGCCCACAAAGCCTCAACCCTACATGAAGAACTATAGGCAACAGAATAAGACAGGAGTATGGGAGGCAGTCTTCCCCAGGAACGCTTTCAGTGCCAAATGAGCAGAAAATACACTCACATACCAGTACTATATGTCGATTCAACAGAGTATATTTAGAATTAAAAATGTATATACACATAAAAATATGCATATAATAACAATTAATGAAAACAGAGGTCATAAATATTAATGAGAATGGGGAAGGGTATATATGAGAGGGTTTTGAGAGGAAAGGGAAGGGAAAAATATTGTGATTAAATTACAGTCTCAAAAGTGCAATAAAATACTTTAGAATTATAAACAAGTGAAGCAAATGAAGTGTGACCAAATGGAATGCCATCAGAAAGAGGCTCACTTAGAACAAAAAATGAAAGGAACAAATTCACTTTCTTCTAGAGATTTTGTGCTTTAGCTTAAAATTTTGTGGTATGAAGATGCAATAAGCAACATTCAAAACTCTTAGAACTGTTGCTGCTTTCTTGGAATCCATTATACCAAGAACTTTTTACAAATGCCAGATAATAAGGATCAACATGTTGCAAAAGAGATCCGGGCACAAAAATGCATGTGCCTTTATCCACCAAGAACAAGCTTCAAATGCATGACTATGTATGTCCTCTGGCTTTTTCACAGTTGGCAATGAATAATGTGTCAGATTAAAATGCAGCCACTACCACATATTCAGATGGTCTTTAATGTGAGAAGTCCCACCAGATGAAATAAATGGAGGTCAGATGTGTTGGTTGCAATGTTGTGAACAATGTTCCACAATTATTCGCCAAGCAGGAACTGAGAAATGAACCTCACATGGTCCTGAGTAGGAAGAAAGCTTGAATTGGACATAAAAAGAATACTGAAGACATTATTCACACAGGAGTTTATCAAAGCACATTTCTTGTTAAGAAAAGAGTTAAACAGTTTGGAGGCCTTGTGGGAGAGTGAGAACATAAAGTATGGGGATTATCTGTTCAAATGTGGGTAGATTTGGAGATATGTTGCATTTTCTAGTAGAAGAAATAAACCAAAATATTCAACAATCTGATGAAAATTAAAGAATCCAAATAAGAAATGATAAATAAATGCAAAATCAAAAACAGTTTTTTTGGGGGTAGGGAAGTTGGCATTGTTAAAGATTGAAGATAAAAATCATCTGACTTCCATAAAAATTACAGTGGTAAAGAGACTGTGAAAAGACACTTCATCAGAGATTACTATGATACCAAAAATGAGGTTGGAATATTAGTGTTCAATGCAAGGGTTTTCAGAGGTAAGGGAATGTTAAATTCTCAAAGTGTCATTTTCATTTTATTTCATTTTGAGCATGTCATTCTCAAAAACTTGGAACACCTAAGCGTGTCAGTGACATTTGCCTGAGATTCTCCATGACAAAGGATATCATTGGAGAAATCTGTTCATCTGAGTATCAAATGGGAAAGCACTGGTACTAAGACTAGTGTTTACTAATGTTCTTGAGAGCAGAAGGAGAAGAGTAAAAGACAAAATATTCAGGTTTAACCATGATGTAAACATGAAGGAGAAACATTTGCTTCCTCTTGCTAGTGGAGTAACAGGTTACCACTACCAGTCAAAAGTGAGCATGTTTAGATGTTTGGGGAGCTGGAAAGTCACTCCTGAATGTTTTCATAGAGGACATTTTATATGCCATAAAAGGATTGAGCTATTTCTTCAATGACCTCACAAGGTGTCTGGATGAACACCTCTAGAAATGAGGCAAATAGAAAATAATACCTAGCAAGAACCTAGCACTTCCCAATAAGTACAGCCAGATAAGTGTCACTACTGAAAACAACACCCAGGGTTTAGGAACCTCTATACCCAGGTAGAAAGTGGATATCAAGAAAATACCAGAACTATTCCTTCCTGCTGATAAACTGGTGCCTTTTGTCCTCTGGGACTCACCAGTGGAAAGCAAAAAAGAAAATTTCACATTTAAAATAAGTTGAAAACATTTTCTTCATATTCTCACTGCTGAGAGTTTGACCTTTGGGATATTGAAGACTGCAATATATTTGTGTTCATTTCTATTCAGTCTACTTATACAGTGCTTTGATAGTTTTATTCAAAATGTATTTTAGATATAACATCATTTTTCAAGGAAAGTAACAATATTTTGTTCATTAACCACATTGAATAAGCTGTGTACCTTGAATAAAATAGGATGGTTTCTATAGTTGGTGAAATGCTACTCACACATAATAAAATCTCTTGTGTTTTCTGGAGAGACTTGGCTCTGACTGGAAAAATATTACATGACCTGAAGAAGCTGTATATATGAAACAAATACCACACATTTGCATTCATATATCAAAATTAGGGCCAAACTTTGGAGAAACATAAAATGGGAACATGGTCATTAGAAATGAGGGGATATAAGGGAGAAGGGGGAAGTAAAAAACTAAAAGGGAATTTTAGAAACTGGGGAAGTTCTGAGGTAGGAGAAGAATTATAGAGTCAAAGTAGAAGAGTGAGGAAACATGATTGAATTGTGAAATATGCACATATGGAAATTATATTAATTTTACATTTGATAATAGTAATCATTATAATTAAAAATTTAAACATGCTTCATTGTTAATGTTTCTTTATAATGTTCTCTTCTTTCAATTGTGATATAATATTATTGCTCTATGGTAAGAATCTCTCCTTTTCAAAATTATATTGCCCAATTTTGAATCTTCCTTTTGGATCATTAGATATTGGAATCAGCTTTTTGCTTACACTAAATGTGTATGCTTATTTGAGGAGGTTGACACACTTGTGACATTGTCTTATCTAGTTCACATAAAGCGTATTTTTTATTAATCCAGGTCTCATACTGTGTTTCTCAATAGTGTTTGTAATTGCTTTTGCTAGGTACATTTAAGTATTAACTTGATGCAGCCTAAAGTCACTGTGGAGGTATTCTCAACTAAGGGACTTCCCAGATCAGACTGACCTGTGGGCATATCTGTGGGAATTATCTTGACTGTTAGTTGAGGTAGGATGATCCAGCCTACTGTGGACAAGACAATGCTTCTGTGTGATTATTTCAGGGCTAAACGGCCAGAAACCAACAAGCAGCCTACTGCTACAAACTGGTAGCCAACGTGGTGGAATAAATCCATGGAAAACCTGACAGGGCTTGAAAAGGAACTCTAGACACTAAAAAACAAAATTTAGCTGCATTAATTTTCCCTGAATGGGTTTTGCTTGCTGGTCGCACTCTGCAACTTTTTTAAGAGAGGTTTTCCTGATTCAGCAGTAGCAGGAAAAAAATGGTGGTTTTGAAATGCCAGCTTTCTGGGCTCTGCTGTCAGCGCAAACTCTGACTCTTTCTGGAGGTCTGGCTATGGAGCAGTTAAATAGGAATAAGTGTTGGACAGAGTGCTACAACGTGCTTAATGATAACATAGACTGGCTGTGTTTCTAAAAGTGGGACTGTGATCATGGCTCTCAGAGGCAACAAATGGCTCTACCATGTCAGACTATGTGGGGCAAGCAGACACTGCCATATTTTCCCTAGAATGCTGCAGCTTAAGTTTTTAAGAAGTGTTTGCATTTTAAAAGTACTCCTGGACAGTAATGAATTACAGATACACAATAGGACACATTCAGACATAAAAGACCTCCAAAATGGGTCACAGTGTTGGATAAATGTACATAAGCTTGGGAGAGAGAAGAAAAATAATATAGTTATAAAAAGAAGTAAATGATTTTTAAAAACTAAAACAAAGTCGTTAAAGAGACAGAGTACAGACAGTCATAGATTAAAAGGAATAAAGAAAGAATAAGCCATGTAATGATGGAAAATTCACAGAGAGTCTGGATTATGCATATTATTATGTCTTCATTGAATCTTTTTGACTGTGAAGGAGCTAAGTACAGAAAAACATTTTATTGTATGGGCTGCCAAGCTAAACCAGCATGTATATATAAAGGTATCTTGACTTCATAATTTGAGTCTTAAGAATATGTTGCTTCAGAAAAAAAGGTTCTTCTTTTGATTCCACAGAGGATGAGAACCTTTGGATTCATTCCAGGCTAAAGTGGTTTGATGCACAAAGAACACCTGAGAGGTCTCTACGAATATATCCCCCAAAATAGTTTGCCCAATAAACAGCAGGAAAAAGTGTGGAGAAAACTACACCCATATCCCCAAATATTGTTTATAAATGTTTGTTTACATTTAAAGGGGGATATAATATAGAGATGTGCATTGATATGGATCTTGGTTTATTGCTACAAATTTAAGGCCAATTTTGTTATACTGTGTATACATATTTCTAATATTTATTAAAGTGTTGTGTTTGTACAGTTCATTTAAAATGTAATGTATAATTAAGAACTACAGGTTAATAGATAATCATCTATAATAGACAAGCTTATAGTCATGTTAGTTATATTTTCTAGATGGACAGAAATGTATTTCAGATAGATAGGTATTCTTCAAACCTTTCAAAGACTACAGAATATGGTATTTAAAATGTTATAAGAAGTTAGGACTTTTCATGACAGAGACATGTCTGCTCCTGGCAACACCAATTATTTGCAAAATGGGCATCAAAGGGGCTCCTTATGGAACTGGTTAGCCATTTGGGCAAGAAATTGCCCTTGCCTGGACTACTTGATGAACTGGACATGCAGGACCTACAAAGAAATGACTGTTGAACTTGCCTAAAGGTGAGAAAGGGCCTTTGGGTTCCTGCTTCATGAAAGAGTCTGCCAGACACATTAAGGACACAGAAGAAAGTGACTGACAAAGTGCCAATATACATGGAACTGTCTTTGAAATGTCCTGCTTTATGGAAAAAACTGCTGGAAATTATGGGCCTGTAGGCTGAAGATGAATGCCCCAACAGTACAGAAGTACTTTGGGTGACTTACCAGGCATTGAGATATCTCTGCCAAGTCTAGAGCTTTGTTAAGTTCTTTATAATGCACTTCCTGTTTACTTAGCTAATATTATATCCCTCTGGAGTCTTTGATGGAGTTAAAGAATTGATAGTTGTAGTTTTTCTTAGTTATCATGAAAGATACAATAGATATAAATATTGTAACTGTAATTCTTATTTAATACACGTTTTGTTATATGTAATTTTATTATGTTGAAGATAAAGCCTTCCTTTACATTTAAATAGAAAATGGGAGGTGATGTGGGATTTACCTCTGTATGCTATGATTACAAATAATGAATAAAGAAACAGCTTTGGCCCTATAGCAGGGCAAAAGTTAGGTAGGCAGGGAAGATGGAAATTATTGCTGGGAGAAAGAAGGGCAGAGTCAGAGAGAAGTCCCTGCTGGAGACAGATGCTGGGAACTTTACCTGGCAAACCACAGTAATGTGGTGATATACAAATTAATGGTGATGGATTAACTTAAGACATACTAGTTAGTCAATAATAAGCTAGAGCTAATGGGCCAAGCAGTGATTTAATTGATACAGTTTCTGTGTGATTATTTCAGAGCTAAACAGCTAGGAACTATTAAGCAGCTTGCTGCTATAAGAACTGGCCATTAATTTGAGGGAAAATACAGGTAGAGTTGGAGAGGAAAGAGGGAAGGGTAAAAATCATACAATTTCAATTTTTATTTATAAAATTCTCAAAAATTAAATTAAAAAAGAAAACAATTTTTACAAGACAATTTTTTCATATGCCTACTGAATCAGTAATAAGGTTTGTTCTTCAATGGTACCATGTGAATAGGCATCACTTTTCTTTTTCTCCCATATTTGCATTAATTGTGTTTTGTTATATAAAATTTCCTGGTCCCAGGATATGGATATTATTCTTGGAATATTTTGTTTCCTTTATCTTCAATGGAAGAACTTTAAAAACTTAAAAGCATACCTATCTGGTTTTTTCTCTCTCTTTCCCTCTCTTTTCTTTCCCCATTTTCTCTCCCTCTCATTATACTTAATTTTCCACTTTATTGTATTTTTAATAAAAACTTAAAACTCTGTTCTAAAGATAATCTATACAAATTTGAAAGCATTAGATGATTAAAAATCTATTTGTAAATTATTTTAAAATATCTTTATTTGTTTTTAATTTTGTATATGTATGCTCCATCTCCATTTATATACATGTACTACAGGAATACCTGGCACCCACAGAGGCCAGAAGAGGGCATTGGATGTGCTAAAACTGATGCTATAGATGATTGAGACACCAAGTGGGTTCTAAGAACCAAACTTGCGTCTTCCTCTGAAAGAGTGACCAGTAGTAATAATTGTTGAGACATCTCTTCAGTGTCCTTTAATTTCATTTTTAGCAATAGAAAGAAATTAAACTCAACAGTGTTTAAGGGATAAAAGAAGGTTGAGAAAAACAAAGAAGTATAAATAAGATATGCTATTTCATCAATTTATATGAGGTATCTGAAAATTGTACTAATTTTGGCAACAAATCTATAATTGAAAAACAATTACTGATAAATATTTTTAAAGTGTTCTCTGAGGTCATAGAGGGTAGTGAATGGAACTAGAAAAAAACATCCTGAGTGAGGTCACCCAGAGGCAGAAAGATGAACGTATGTACTCACTCATAAGTAGATACTAGCTGTAAAGCAGAGGATATTGAGCCTATCGTCCATGACCTTAGAGAAGCTAAGTAACAAGGGGAACCCTAAGAAAAACATATGTAGATCCACCTGGAAAGGGGAAGTAGTTAAGATTGCCTGATAAAATTGGGAATGTTGGGGAGAAGGGAGTGTGGAAAGGGAAGAAGAGGAGAGAAGGAAAAAGAGAAGAAGAACTTGAAGGAATGGGATAGTTGAGATAAAGGAAGGACAGAGATGAGAGCAGAGAAAGAGATATCTTGATTGAGGAAGCCATTGTAGGGCTAGCCACAAACCTGGAACAAGAGAAATTCTCAGAAATCCACAAGGTGACCCTAACTAAAAGAGTAGGGAATGTCAACTGAGATTGGTATATAAAATGAAAAAAAAAAGATAGTTTGCTTTCTTTTTTAAAAAATAATAAACTGAAAACAAATGTTCTTTTACTGCATTAGCTAGAATGGGCAATACAACAATAAATAGAAATGGTAACACCATTTACTTCTAGTCTTGATATTGGTACAGAAATGGCATGTTCTGTCGGGAATACATGGATAGGCAGGGACCATTTTTAAGAAACAAAATCCCTGCCTACTATTATTTTTTTTAAGTTATAGAAAAAAAGATTAACTCAAAATCCTCTCTTGATATTTAACAGTCACCTCAATTCCCGGGTACCTAAAATGGAGCTTGGGTCAACGTCCCCAAATCTGTCCATATTCTAATATTTTCCCTCAATAAGTTATACCATTACTAACAAATGACCCATCTGAACTTTAGAGACACTACAGGATTCTATCCTTCCTACATTTCTCATACCCTGCTTATGTCAGATCCAGCAAGTCCTAACTTTAAAACATTAGCAAATCTATTGTCGTAGCCAGACTGAACTTAAATGGCACATTGCTATCTCGTTCATCCAACAACAGCCTATTTGCAAGATAGCCATTATTTTCTGGTTGGCAGAGTGACCTTCTAAGTAAATGTGCATTATTTGATGTGATTTCTTCAATAGATTTCTTGGAAATGTGTTTTCCTCTTTTATCTATTTATTTAAATCCAAATATATGAACAGTTCAATTTCAAAGAGATACAGAGTGGTATTTTAATCTGTTTATATGTTGTGTATCAATAGAGATTCAGGATACTTATAGCCCTTATATCAAATATTCCCTAATACGTCACAGTAAGACCATTTGAAATTTTCTCTTTGAGCTACTATTTATTGCATGATATGCTTTCACTAACTGTATTGAAACTCTTTATAACAAGTGCATAAATTAACCTAAATCTTTCCATAATCTTCAGATGGCCTACCCTCCCTCAAAGCCCACTACTGCATTTTTCTCCATTTTCCTCAAATATACTACAGATTCAAAGCTACTGGCTGAGGCTATGCAGTCTCACTACAATCAAATTTAACTATAATTCTAAAATTTTCTCAGGATCACCATAAGATTGCCAGTGCCCCCAAACAGCAGGAAATATATTTAAAAAACTACTCCAGAATTTCCAAAATATTGTTTTTTTAGGGAGATTTTAATTAATTAATTAATTTTTATTAAAAATGTCTGCCTCCTCCCTCCCTCCCTTTTCCCTCCCCCTCCCCCCACTCCCCACACACTACTCCCCTTCCCCTCCCTGTCCAGTCCAAAGAGCAATCAGGGTTCCCTGCCCTGTGGGCAGTCCATGGTCCTCCCCACTCCATCCAGGTCTAATAAGGTGAGCATCCAAACAGGCTAGGTTCCCACAAAGCCAGTACATGCAGTAGGATCAAAACCCAGTGCCATTGTCCTTGGCTTCTCAGCAGCCCTCATTGTCCGCCATGTTCAGAGAGTCCGGTTTTATCCCATGCTTTTTCAGTCCCAGTCCAGCTGGCCTTGGTGAGTTCCCAATAGATCAGCCCCACCATCTCAGTGGGTGGGTACCCCCCTTGCGGTCTTGACTTCCATGCTCATGTTCTCCCTCCTTTTGTTCCTCATTTGGACCTTGGGAGCTCAGTCCATTGCTATTTGTTTATAAATGTTTGTTTTCATTTAAAGGTTTGGTTATAAATGATAAATGGTCATAGTCAATCTCTTTCTAAATAGGGGGATAAAGTATAGAAATGATAAAAAGGTAGATTATTTAATCTACTTTAATCCAAAAACAACTATTAATCTCAAAATATTTTACATTGGTGTGTAATAATTTTATTTATTGATACAAATTTAAGGTCAGTTTTGTTATACTATATGTATATTTTTACTCTTATTTAAGGAATTATATTTATGCTGCTCATTTAAAATGTAATATAAGATTGAGAAAAACAAATTAATAGTCATTTATAATAACAAACTTATGGTCGTGTTAAGTTTTCTAGATATGAAGAAATATATTTCAGATGGAAAGGTAATGTTCAAATTTTCAAAGACCTAAGGAATGTGGTATTTCAAATATTTTAATAACTTACATTTTATTGACAATGAGAGATGTCTGCTGATGGCAGCACCCATTACTTAAAGAGGATGACTGGCATTGAAGAAGCTCCTTATGGAGTTTGCTGTCTATATGGTGAGGCTAGCCATTTGGGCAAGAAAGTGCTCTTGCCTAGACTAATGAAAATATGCTGTATAAACGGCACATTCAGGAACCACAGGTAATGATTCCTGAACTCACCAAAACAAGGTGAGATAGTCTTTCAGAGTTCCTGCTTCAAGGAAGAGTCTGCCAGACATTCTTAGGACACAGAAGAAACTGATTTATTTCCCAAAGTGTGGACAATCCCTTCAGATTTCCTGCTTCTCTGAGAAATCTGCCAGACACTCTATGCTTATAGGCTGAAGATGGATCTCCCAAAGTTACAGAAGAACTTTGCATGACTGTTCAGGCAGTTCAGGCATCCAGGTGTCTCTGCTATTCCTAGTTGCTTGCACTGAACTTCCTGTTTACTCTGGGGTCTTTGATGGAGTTGAAGACTATATACTTATAATTATAGTTTTCCTTTGTTATAATAAAAAATAAAATAGATATGAACTTTAGACTTACAAAGACAGGCTAAAAGATAGAATATTTTCTTTAATTTTGCCAAATACAAATCGACTATTGGAACTGTAATTCTTGCTTGAGGAACATTTTGTTATATGCAATTTTACTATGTTAAAGTTAAAACCTTTCTTTAAGATTAGAGAGAAAAAGGAAGATGATGAGGGGTGCCCCTGTGTATGCTTTGAATATGTTTTATTACCATTGGTTAGTGGAGTAGATGCTTTGGCCTATGACATATCCGAATATAGCTAGGTGGGAAAGCCAAACTGAATACAGGGAAAAAGAAGGCAAAGTCAGGAAGTCACCAGAGAAGAGCGATGTAAGGTAATAAGCCATGAACCTCATGATAAAACATAAACTAATATAAATGGGTTAATTTAAGTTGTAAGAACTAGTTAATAATAAGCCTGAGTTATTAAGTCAAACAGTATGTAATTACTATTAAACCTCTGAGTGGTTATTTTAAAAGTGGCTGTGGGATCAAGTCAGACAAAAACCTCCAGTTACACTGAATCTTCAAAATAATAAAAAGAAAAAGAGATACCTATAAAAAGAACAAAAACTATTGAAGAAAATTGAAAGATAAACATTAGAATTCAATTAAGCTGGATTTAAAATATGGAGGTTAGAAAGATTCAGGCACTAATATGACCACTCTGGATTCAGTCAGGGATCATATATGCTGAGCCTGAGTCTTTTATAGAACTGATTATTCTTGTTTTTTTTTTTTTTTTATTTTTTTGGCATCTTTGCTTTATATTTATTCTAAAATGTTCTTATTTGTTGTTATAATTTTATATACATATTGAAGTCCTTTTTAAATAAAATCACATATTTTAACTAACTCACCAATAAAAACCATCACACAGCTGGTTTAAAGAAGTCTGTAAAACACTTAACCGAGTTTAAAACTTGATGCATCTCAATAAACATCTATACAGATTTTATTCTTTTTTTGTTGTTTTTTTTATTTTTCTTTGGTATTCTTAATTGTCAGTGTCACACTGGTAAGATGTTGCTTAAAATGTTCATATCACTTTTTGTTGTTTTTTAATTGTTTATTTTACTTATATTTGTATTTTCTTCCCATTTTCTTGGAATTCATGACTTTGGAGTTGTTTTGGAAGGGTACACAGAAATGTATTTCATAAACAAACTTCATGATGAATGCTTGAGGTTTAATAAAGAAAGTTTCCAAGTCTGTGGGCAACTTGTCCAACTTTATGAAGTGACTCAATACACACCACCCCTTCACATAAAATCAAGTCAATCCAAAGGGCAATCAACTCTCACAGCCTTTTAAATTACTGGTCATAAGAATGTCCTACCTCTGTTTAATATCAGAATTTTTTAATTTGTCACAAACAGAGATATGCCTGGGAAAAGGGGATCTCAATTAAGGAATTGCTTTCACCAGTTTGGTCTATGGGCATTTTAATAATTTCTCATTGAGGCAGGAGGACTGATACCACTGTGAGTGGTAACACCACTGGGAAACTGGGACTGGGCTGCATAAGAAAGATATCTGAGCAAGCCACTACGCAGCATTCTTCCATGATATTTGCTTGAGTTCCTGCTCTGAATTCCCCCTGTGGCAGACTGTGAACTGGAAATATAAGTGGTATAACACTTCCTCCACAAGTTGCTTCTCATCAGTGTGTTATCACAGCAAAGGGAGAAGCAAACTAGGACAGTGCCTCTCCACTGAGAACCAACACCTTCTACTTGCTTCCTGGTCCAAGAGATGAATTCTACCATGTCTATGTACTGAGTCAGCTTCTGTTCTGTGGTTTCACAAAACCATCTTGAGACTATATTGATTTTAATATTCAGATTCCTTAAACTCTCTTCTATTTTAACTCAGCAATGTCTAATTTATAGTAGATAAATTAATCCCCATGTTGTCTTCTTTCCTATAGCTATGGCAAAGAAAGTATTTTTCTCTTACAGAATTTTACTTTACAACCATGAATGGTAATTTCTATACATAAAAAATGTATTTGGATAGTAACTTCCCTGGTGGTAAGGCTGGCAACTGAACAGTGCTCTCCATGAGTTGTATGACTTCACATAGCTTGGTCAAATGTTATTTATAAAGTTTATCATAATTTATTACATAGAATGTTGAGTGTGTCATCAACACAAAAAATTGCTCTGTAAATGTATTTAAAGTCATGTTCTATTCAATAGTCCTATACCTAAAATCGTAGATGTCTATGTATGGATTTATGCTGTAAGGGATAAACAATAAATTTGCCAGTGTTATGTTCTAGCAAAAGATAATAATACTAGTTTAAATAGTACAAATAATACATATAGCATGTCTTACATCAGAACAAAGAGTATTTTGTTATTTTATATGAGTCTTATCTTTAGGAAGCTATAAAAAAATACCCTATCATCAGAAGATTATCAATAGAAAAATCAGAGAATTTTCTTCTCCATAAAGACAAAAATTAGGCCTATTAAAACTTATTGCAAGAGGGCTACTGGATTATAGAAAAGATATTTTATCTTGGTTGTTGTGTTTGCATTATAGAATTATGATATCAGAGTTGTTTCTAGTCTAATATTGTGTTTGTTTGGTAAGTGTTCTTTTCTTTGGTTCCTATTGGTCACACTGGATCCTAGACAATTATGGAAGCTGTGGGGTCCCTGGGAGAGAGTGTTTATGCAGTTTGTTAGTTTACACATCATAATGGAGATGAATTAAGAGAAAAGTCAAAGAGGGGCAGTGCAAAATAGATAGGGTGCTGAGGTTAATACAAGAGGAAGAGGAGTCCTCTGGGAATGAACATAGGGTTCAAAAAAGGATGCCTAAAGCAATATTCAGTAAGATGAAGAAGAAGTTTGGAGAAACCATAATGAGAGTTCTTGGGGGATCCTGGATCCACACCAAAAGATAAAATCCCCAAGCAAGTGAGGTGTGTGGGGGTGACAGAAGGTGCTTCTGCAATTAGGTTGCTACAAAACTAAGAGTGAGTATGGGGAGAGTTAATGGTTGACAAAAAAGATGATGACAACCACCTCCTTTTTCTCAGATCAGGGTGGTCACCTGGGTTTCCTGGTAAAAAGTGCTTCTATGTTGACATAGAGAAATGAAGATGAGCTAGAAGGGAAGGCTGAGACAGTCAGCAGGCAAGATTTATGAGAACCTTGTATTCGTACGAAGAAGTGGAGTCTCCAGAGAAGTGTAGTAGGCTGGGAGAAAAGCTTATAATACAGAATCAAAAGTAAATTTCGAAATATCAGAATGGAGGAGAGGAGGAATACAGAAAATCTTCAATATGCATGCCTGGCTACTATGGCCATGGGGATCCTTGATAGAAAGAATACCTGATGATCAAAAGCTGACTCAAAGGACACAGAAGACAAGGACTTCAAAATAGTAATTATGAATATGTTCAAGGACGTTAAAGAAAAAATTCTTATAAAAGGAAGTGACTATCAAGATGCAAGAAGCATAGAAACAGAAACTAGCAGTTAAATGAAATAATGAAAGCATTTCAAGACATGAAAGTAGACTTACAATCACAAAATAAAATCTTAACTGAAATAAATCTGGAAACAAAAAACCTTAGGATTCCAAACAAAATCATCAGAGGTAAGATTATAAGATTAGATGAGAAATTTTAGATCTCAAAGATAAGGTAGAAAAAAAAATGGGTAGTTCAGTCAAAGAAAATGGTAAATATAAAGAATTTCAAGAACAAAACATCTAGAAAATTTTGGACACTACAAAAAGACTAAACTTTCAGACACTATGACTAGATAAATAAAGAAGACCCATGCAATGGCACAAGAAAATAGTTTTAGTAAAACACAGAAAAAGAATGCCCAATCTAAGGATTGAGTTTCCAATCAAAATACAAGAATCATACAGAATATCAAATATACATTACCAGAAGAAGTTTCCCAAAACACATAATAAGAAAACTGGTACATGTAAAGAACAATGAAAGGCTAATAAAAACACCAAAGGAAAAGACCAAATCACATATAAAGTGAAGGGAACAAGCAAAAGCACCCTGCCATTTTGACTTCAGGCTCCATTAACTTTAGGGCGAAATAGTTCAGGTTCCCAAGCCCTTGGGAAGCTGAGAACTTTCCAATTACTGACCAACCTCGACCCTAATTAACAGAAATAGATATGTATTTTCAGTTCTTTAGAACATTATGTTCTAACAACAGAAGAAACAAATGAATCTCATTGGTTGGACTGAAATGTTTACATTGTATGCCAGTTAACAATGGTGGAATACACAGAGAATTCTGTAATTGCTAAATCCTTATTGTTGGAAAAAAATGTAACTGTCACTTGGTAACAAATGCTTGTGATGTTATTAATAAACCTCACTTTTGCCTCTGCTCTGTGCTGTCAGGAAGAACAAGACTCCTGAGTCTTTGTCCTGTAGTCTGGATCAATCAGTGACCTGCTTATGTGGTGATTTAATGAAATATTTGGAACCCCTGAGTGTTTTCTCTGTTTTCTCATGGCACCTTGACAGGCTACGCGTAACATTCAGAGGTCCCACTGAGATGCCCTATTAAGGAACAAACAGAGAACTCTCGTAGGGGGAGTTAGAGTCCTCTGGAAGCAGACGACTTTGGACTACAAGGTTTGGACTCAGTAAGGATATCTGATATAGCAACACTCATGTCTGGGACACCTCTCTTGTTCCAGGAGATCCTGGCTCTGATCCAGTCTCTCCAGTTGTGGGAGAGACTGAGTCTATTCCAGGTGGAGCAGTGTCCAGGGACTGGTGTCCCAAGAGGGACAGAATCTTGGGGGTTCCCCAGCTTGAACCTGGGTCCTTAGTTATGATATTAAAAGAGTGTCTTTATTGGCTGACATCTTATCCATCTTATTTGTCTGCCCTGTCCATTTGTCTTATTGTTGTCTCGTTGTCAGTGCATTTGTCCACCTTGCTGTCTGTCAGTTTGTATCTGTAGTTTCATTTAGCTTCTTGGTTGTTATTGGATGTTTTATGTTTGTGAAAGTGGGCCAAAATCATCTGTCAATCCCCTGACTTGGTATTAACTCATTTCAGAAACTTAAAAATATATACTGCTCTTGAAGAACTACACTTTGACTCCTTTAAACTGATACTAGAGCCCACAATTTGGGGTTAGTAGGCAGTTTAAAGACACACAGTCTCCAAGAGAGAAGTAGGGAACTGCTCCCACTTCAACATCAATTAGATCGGGTATTCCACCTTGAAATTGCAGCTGGAGGAAATAGGGAAAGTTTTGTCTATTTTGAATACAATAACGTATCCACTGCAAGTCTGTGTCTGACTGGTCTTGAAGGTGAGTTTACTGTGTTCCCTGTGTCTTGGTTACAGTTTAGCTGTTACTGTTGCAGCCAGTCACCTGGGCTCAGAATTCATCTCTGGATATTCTAGCCATTGGAACTAATGTAATAGGGATTAAAATGTCTTTTGGGTATGAATAATATTAAAATTGTTTTCTGCTGTTTTATTGATAAACTGGTTCTTGATTGGGTTATGACCCACCCTTTTCAGACCCAGGTTTGCTTCTAATGTCTCTGTGACCAGTGACAAAAATTGGTGGGCAGAAGAGGCAAGAGCAAGGAAGCTAAGAAATTATTGGTGTATAAATTACTGGGTGTGGTTAAAAATCTGTAATACTTGTAAAAGAAAGAGTTAAATTAAAACTTTAACACAAGATTAAAAGTCAGAAGGTTACATAGGAGATGTTAAAACAAAGACGTATTCCATCAGTGTCTATGGTTCTGGTAAAATGTTCAAATGTGCTAACTTTGCCTTTTAACCCCTTGATTCTGATTGTGATCATTTTTGTTAACTGAAATATGTCAATCCAAAACATGATTTTTTATGCTTAAAGGCTCAGCGTAAGAAAGACCAAAGGTTGCACTGGTATCCAAAACACCCAATATAGTCACTGGCCAACTAAAGTTAGGTTCACAACTACTAAGCAACAAAAAATGGGATATTTCTACTTTTGATGCACTAAGACTGTGGCCGTAAACAATTTGGCAAAGAACTTAGAGTGGTTTCTCAAACTTCAGGGTCAAATACCATTTTACAGAAGTAGTCTTGGTTTTCCTCAATGTTGGAGGTTTAAATAACAATGCTTTATAAAAAGTTGAAAACCATTGGCTTACACAACATCTCCCTTTTGGTTTACTCAAGCTTACAAAAACTGGTTTAAAGATATATGTCTAATCTCATTTTTGCTAGTATTTTTAAGATGTAGCTTTTCTAAGCTGAGCTCTATAAGAATGTGTTATAATCTATAATGGTACACTATGTAAAGTTCAGGAAAGTTACCGGTCTCATTTTTGACTATCTTTATAAATTTAAAGTCTTATCTTGATACTAGTGCTTCAATTTAAAAATTATCATTTTAAAGGATAACTTAACTATAAATTGGTAAAGATGATTAACCTTTGAGATGTTCAGAACTATACTTATAAGTCATGCTAAGTACTAATGTAATCAAGTAGAGAAAAACTTATATAGCCTCTTATATTTTTCAAGGTATAGCCTAAAACAAATGACTAAAATCAAACAAGGATTGCTTGACTTAAGTCCTCAAACTGTCAGAGAGTTGTTGAATATTGCATTTAAGATAGTGGAGCACTGGAATGAAATCTCAAGGTCCAAATCAGGAGCAGAAGGAGAGAGAGCACAAGCAAGGAACTCAGGACCACGAGGGGTGCACCCACACACTGAGACAATGGGGATGTTCTATCGGGAACTCACCAAGGCCAGCTGGCCTGGGTCTGAAAAAGCCTGGGTTAAAACAGGTCTCACTGAACATAGCGGACAATGAGGACTACTGAGACCTCAAGAACAATGGCAATAGGTTTTTGATCCTATTGTACCTATTGGTTTTGTGGGAGCCTAGGCAGTTTGGATGCTCACCTTACTAGACCTGGATGGAAGTGGGTGGTCCTCGGACTTCCCACAGTGCAGGGAACCCTGATTGCTCTTTGGGCTGACGAGGGAGGGGGACATGATTGGGGGAGGGGGAGGGAAAGGGGAGGCAGCTGGGGGGAAGAGACAGAAATCTTTAAGAAAGAAAGAAAGAAAGAAAGAAAGAAAGAAAGAAAGAAAGAAAGAAAGAAAGAAAGAAAGAAAGAAAGAAGAAAAAAAGAAAAAAGAAAATTGATAAACACTAAAAAAAAAGATAGTTAAACTTATATGATAGAGACTTTCAAATCCTATTAGTGACTCCCAAGAGCTCCAAGAAGACAATGGACACAATAATGGATAACAAACCACTGTGTAAGACAGCCCTAATGTTTCAGCTTCTGTCAGGGCTTGTCGCTAAACGTGGACAAGAGGAACACTGGAGAATTGATTGCCCCAGGTTGCCTAGACAAGGTGACGTCAGTTCTCCTATGTTCTTCCTCCACAGATAAATCTACTGGGCCTGGCAGCCAAGACTGTTGTCCTGGTACTTTTGCCCCAAATGCCATGGAAAACACAGAAACCTAGAATATCTTGTCCAGGTATGGACCATAGACTAGATTTTCTCTGACATTGATGGGTAAGCTAACAGCTTAGCAACAATGGACAATCAGCTAGATTCCCTCCCTCAAGGCTGAAACTATCTTATTAGTTCATTAGTTAGTTCATTGGTTAGTTTAAGCTACTATGTCTTGTAAAGGAATGCTTCCTGTCCCAACCACCCTGCCCCAAATAACTGACTCAGAGACTAAATATTACTTATAAATGCTCCACCAATGCCTCATGCTTATTACTAGCTAACTCTTAAATGTAGATTAACCAATATTTCTATTTATGCTCTGTCATGTAATTTATGACTTTTTACCTTATTTTAATACACCCTGCTGGCTCAGTAGATGACTGGCATCTCTCTCATCTGCACCCTTCTTCTTCCCATCATTTTCAGTTTGGCTTTCCCACCCAACTTCCTGACCAGCTACTTGCTTGCCAGAT
Source organism: Alexandromys fortis (assembly GCF_014885135.2). Classification (NCBI taxonomy): domain Eukaryota; kingdom Metazoa; phylum Chordata; class Mammalia; order Rodentia; family Cricetidae; genus Alexandromys; species Alexandromys fortis. The sequence continues at coordinate 223,763 of NW_026068125.1, forward strand.
TATTTTTAACCAACGAGAGTAATATATATTCATAGTGTAGAAAAGGATTGTTGCACAGCATTTCCCCTTTTTGTCTAATTAAAAATAAAGGCTTTAACCTTGATGTAGTAAAACTATATGCAACAAAAACAGTTATTAAGAATTACAGTAACAATATCTAATTCATTTGCATTTCAAAGTTAGCAAACATATTTAATTATCTATTATTATTGCATAATATTCTGTTTGTGTTCTGACAAACAAAGCTTGCCTGGAGATCAACGGGCAAAGGTAGCCACTAGTTAACCATAGAAGCTGGGCAGTGGTGGCACACACCTTTAATCCAGCACTCATTGCTAATGTCTTTAATGCTAGCACTCAGGAAGTGCAGACAAGACATGATAAGGTGAGTTGTAAACAGAATCTCATCCTTTTGGATACAGGAAGGAGACAGATGGAAACATTTTGCAGCTGCTCCTAGTTCTCTGATGTTCTAAGTTTCCCCCAATGTTTGACTCCTACTTCTTTATTGATTTAGATTAATTAGATTAATCCTTCAGTGAGGCTAAACTTTTATATCTAATTAATTTTCTATTATAATGAAGAAGAGCTATAATTATAACTATTTAGTCTTCAACTCCATCACAAAACCCAGAACAGTGAAATGTTACCTAATGGCAGGGACACCATGCTTTCTAGACAGTCATCAAAAGTTCCTCTATAACATTGGGGCATCCAACTCTGACCTATAGGCCTAGGATATCTACAAACTTTCCTCTGAAGCAGGAAATTTTGAAGGACTGTTCTGCCTTGTCTTTACAAAGTTTGGCAGTTACCGCTCTTGTGTCCTGCTGTTATAGTTTGGATAGTAATTGTCAGCAGCTGCGGCAAAGTCAGCTACTTTGCCCACATGGCTAGATTTTGGCATAAAGAAAACAAACTCTATGTGGAGTTTCTTTGATGCCCATCATCCTCTTTGAAATAATTAGTGATACAGATTAATAGAAATGGGTTAATTTATGATATAAACATTAGCCAGGAATATGCATAAGATATTGGCCAATTAATGTTGTAATTAATATTGCTTCTGTGAGAATATTCATGTCAGAGCAGCATGGAAATGAAATAGCAGTCGTTGACTACACCTAGATTATTTTGTTTTACTTTTAATATAGATTGAAGTGATTGATAATAAAATACAAACCATTATATGTTTCATAAATTAAAAATCTGGAAAGATTTTTAAAAATATACTTAAAAATACAATGAAACAATACCAGTCACCAAAGACATTACATAAAGGGCCAATTTCCCCATGATACATATGGATCAATTCCAGGATGTAAGATCCATACTTATTTCAGATTGTATGTTTTATTCATTTACTTAATTAAGTCTTTAAACCAATAATAGTGGCTTGCTTCTAAACTGTACTATTAACTAAATATTTGGATAAATGAATGATAGTCTAAGGTACGGGAAAGTAAAGTTTCCATTTTTTACAGAGACAAAAGAAAATAGATAAAGGATTTCCATGCATAGCTCCTCTTTTAACTTGGTAGGCAAATGCAGGAAAGCCAGAAAATCAAATATTTGTGTGAAGCTTTAAATGGCTACATAAGTTCAGAGAGTGAAGCCAAAAGGTGAATTAGGAGATGGGAAAGAGGGTACCACACTGTTGATCGTAATACTCACAGCCAACACTGAATAATGAGGTTTATTATGGTGTCATTTCAATTTACAAGTAGAAAGAAATTAAACTCAACCCAAAGACATATCAAACTGATATAAAGAACATTGAAAAGCAACTGGGATTTCCCAAGCAATGGTCATATTTCTCATAATTCCTTTAATTCTACTTCTTTGGAGAAATTTTATTATCAATGTTTCAATTAAACTTTAATATCCCTGCACTAAACTGTTTTGAGAGATCTTGAACATTTTATCTCTTTCTTTGGTATTAAACTGGCTTATTTACATTTTTCTATTCATACCTAATATTTAGCTGTAATCCACAAAGGGAGAGATATAAATGTGTCCATAATAACATATTTCTCAAGTACTTGATTTTAACTCTTTTAAAGTGATCTAGTTGCATAATTCCTAAGATTATTTTCTCTAAAACAAAACCATTTTAAAGCCCTAAAGATTCCATTGTTATAACTCACGGTTAGCTGATTTCCTAAGCTAGAAGTAAGGAGAAGTTAATGATAAGTTATATAAAGTACAAAAATTGATCCAGAGATGAGACCAGCAGATGCAGACTCCTAGAGGTGAGCTCTATCTCATATATATGTAGATTGGTGAATAGAGGCAGTGCTTGTTTAGATAATAAGTTTGGCCTGTGCTTCAGTCTCAATGACATGCCATCCATTTTTTGTCTTCCTGGATTGCGATGCTGCATTTTTAGTGTCAGATGAAGCTGAGTTCAGCTGCATGAAAAGAGATCTCCTGATTTAATTTTTCTCTTTGATATAAAGTAGTTTGATTCAAGGGGAGAAAAATGACACTGTGCACAGGATTAAGCTAGATTTCAAACTCTACTCCTGTTTCACACAGAGCGAAATATGCTGCTAACTGTGAGACAAAAGCAAACATTTGGCTTTCATTGGGTTGGTTGTGCTTTGTATTTATGCAAGTTTCCCTGGAAGGCACAGATAAAATTGAAGCAACATTGAAGTGTTTCTGTTAAAAACAAAAACAATGAAACAATCTCTCTGTCATTTCTGTCATTCAGTCCATAAACATTAAACTGCACTTCTACCCCAGGTTGCTGTTACTATTGCTCTTGTATGGAGAAAAATGAGCGGACCAGCTGCCACAACTAAAATGTTTGTAACTTACCTACATGTAGAATTTTAAAAGTCTCACTGTCATCTTGAAACCAAAATACATTATGTCACTTAATTATCAAACATTACAAAGCATGATATGTTTTTTTGTACAATGTCTTGCTAATAATTTGATTGTAACATGATTTAAACCCTATTCAATAATTGAATTTACATAATTCCAAAGATTATTTTTATTTTTTGTAGCATAAAACTTGGGCTAAGCATCCATCTACTTCCAGCTGCAATGCATTGATTTTCTGAGACAGAGATAGAGAGACAGAGAGAAGGGGGAATTGGGGATGAGGAAGAGAAAGAAACAAAGCCAAATTATATTAACTTATATTAACTACAGACACAGTGGTAAAATGTGTGACGCTTTACCAGTGGAACACAATTTCTGGGGATTTTCAAAGATGTTATCCTACACTCACTGGAAAGTTAATAAAGGAGTCAAAATAAACAAAGTATGATTACTAAGATAGAGTATTGGAACCAAATTTACTTTTGACTTAAAATAATCCAAAAAGCTGAGTTAAATCAAAACCTGTAGCAATACCAAGATAGAACTATTCAGACACTGGAGATTCATACATCACAAGTTCCAAGTTTATAAATATGGGAAAAGGAAAGATTCATTAAAATAAGTAATGCCATTGTGTAATTTCATTTCAGAATTTTTTCTAGTTTTTATCCATGCATACAAAATATGACATAGTAGAACCAAACAGGGTGAAGCTGCTGGAAGAGAAGAATAATTTTTACAGCTCAAAAAAAAAAAAAAAAAAGAAGCCTATTCCCCATCAGGGAAATAGATAATTGTTAGTTTAGATTCTGTGACACATAATAGGTTCTGCCACATAAGTAAAGAAAATTTCTGAGAGGAAGCTACTCAACCCTGGGGCTAGAAATGTAGCCCACTGGTATGTCAATTTCCTGAGTTTCATTCTCAACACTAACTAAAAATAAAAATAAAGATGGAGTGCTGAAATATATATAACAAGAAACTAAAAAATATTTTGAACACTAAATATTTCAACATCTTCATTATGAAATTATTAAAATTAGCAGAAAATGCATGTCCATCTGTGCAGGATTTAGATTGTGAAAACATCATGAAAGTAATAAAAGTACAGTTAAAGGGTATCCCAAAAGCAATCTATAGATTCAATGCAATCCCCATCAAAATCTCAACAAAATTCTTCACAGACCTTGAGAGAGAACAATAATCAACTTTATATGAAAAAACAAAAAATCCAGGATAGATAAAACAGAAAGGAACTTCTGGAGGCATTACCATACCTGACTTCAAACTCTATTACAGAGCTACAGTAATAGAAACAGCTTGGTATTGACACAAAAGCAGAGATTTTGACCAATGGAATCAAATAGAAGACCCGAATTTTAACTCACAAACCTATGAACACCTGATTTTCGACAAAGGAGCTAAAAGTATACAATGGAAGAAAGAAAGCATTTCAACAAATGGTACTGGCATAACTGGATGTCAGCCTGTAAAAGAATGAAAATAGATCCATATCTATCACCATGCACAAAACTCAAGTCCAAATGGATTAAAGACCTCAATATCAATCTAAACACACTGAAACTCATAGAAGAGAAAGTGGGAAGTACTTTCCAACACATGGACACAGGAGACCACTTCCTATGTATAACCCCGGCAGCACAGACATTAAGGGCAACATTGAATAAATGGGACCTCCTAAAACTGAGAAGCTTTTGTAGAGCAAAGGACACTGTCATTAAGACAAAAAGGCAACCTACTGACTGGGAGAAGATCTTCATCAACCCCGCAACAGACAAAGGTCTGAATTCCAAAATATATAAAGAAGTCAAAAAACTAGACTTTAAAATGCTAATTAACCCAATTAAAAAAAAATGGGTCGCTGAACTGAACAGAGAATTCTCAACAGAAGAAGTTCAAATGGCCAAAAGACATTTTAAGGTCTTGCTCAACCTCCTTAGCCATCAGGGAAATGCAAATCAAAACAACTTTGAGATACCATCTTACACCTGTCAGAATGGCGAAAATCAAAAACGCCAATGATGGCCTTTGCTGGAGAGGATGTGGAGTAAGTGGTACACTCATCCATTGCTGGTGGGAATGCAAACTTGTGCAACCACTTTGGAAATCAGTGTGGCAGTTTCTAAGGATTATTTAGGATCAACCTACCCCAGCATCCAGCAATGCCACGCTTGGGAATATACCCAAGAGATGCCCTATCATACTACAAAAGCATTTGTTCAACCATGTTCACAGCAGCATTATTAGTAATAGCCAGAACCTGGAAACAACCTAGATGCCCCTCAATGGAAGAATGGATAAAGAAAGTGTGGAATATGTATGCATTAAAGTACTACTCAGCGGTAAAAAAACAATGACATTTTGAATTTTGCATGCAAATGGATGGAAATAGAAAACACTATCATGAGTGAGGTAACCCAGACCCAAAAAGATGAATATGGTATGTACTCACTCACTCATAAGTGGATTCTAGCCATAAATAAAGAACATTGAGCCTATAATTCGTGATCCTAGAGAAGCTAAATAAGAAGGTGAACCCAAAGAAAAACATTTAGTTATCCTCTTGGATATTGAAAGTAGACAAGATTGCCAGGAAAAAAATGGAAACTTGGGGGTTGGGTTGGGGTGGGGGTGAGGGGAGATGGGGAGAGAAAAGTGAGAAAAGGGGAGGATGGGGAGAGCTTGGGAGAATAGAAGGGTTGTGATGGAGGAAGGGTGGATATGGGAGCAGGGAAGTATCTTAATTATGGGAGCCATCATAGGGTTGGCAAGAGACTTGACTCTAGAGGGGTTCCCAGGTGTCCATGGATTTGTCCACAGCTAGTTCCTAAGCAGCTGAGGAGTGGGAACCTGAAATGGCCCTATATTATAGCCATACTGATGAATATTTTGCCTATCACTATAGAAACTTCATCTGGTGATGGATGGAGATAGAGACAGAGACCCACATTGGAGCACTGAACTGAGCTTTCAAGGTCCACATGAGGAGCAGAAGGAGGGAGAACATGAGCAAGGAAGTCAGGACCGTGAGGGGTGCACCCACCCACTCAGATGGTGGGGCTGATCTAATGGGAACTCACCATGGCCAGCTGGACTGGGACTGTTGGAGCATGTGATCAACCTGGACTCTCTCAACGTGGCAGACAAAGAGGGCTGACTGAGAAGCAAAGGATAATGGCACTGGGTTTTGATCCTACTGCATGAACTGGCTTTGTGGGAGCCTACACTGTTTGGATGCTCACCTTCCTAGACCTGGATGGAGGGAAAAGGACTGCTCTTTGGACTGGAGAGGGAGGAGGAATGGGAGTGGGAGATGGGGAGGGAAATGGGACGAGGGGAGGAGGTGGAAATTTTTAATAAAAAATAAATTAATTAATTAAAACGAGTATGAAATAAACATTAGAGATACATGATTCTTTCAAGTATTCATAGACAATTCACCAAAATATACTACAAACTGGACAAAAGGTAAAATTAGTAAATATGAAAGAAAAAATGGAACAAATGCCAGGCATGGAAGAGCACACCTTTAGTCACAGCACTTGGGAGGCAGCAGCAAGCAGATCTATGTCAGTTCCAGGCTACATGCTCTACAGAGTGAGTTTTAGGACAGCAATAGCTAGAGAAACCAAAACAAAAAGTAAGAAATTATGTTTTGTGGTCACAATGGGATTGAAGTGGTAAATAAATATTAAAACAGATTTAGATTAAATAATAAGAATTGATTTTATGTGGTCAAAGATGAAAGTCAAATTGTAAACTAAAAATACTCAGAAATTGTTGAATATTTCAATTCATAGAATGCAGTGCTTGGAGAGAGAATATATTTTTATAAAATTTTTTAAAGAAATGAAGACCTAATTTAGGACCTGGAAAGATGGCTTGGCAGTTTGGAGTACAAAGGACCCTTGTTCACTTCCCAGCACTTCATGGTGAACCACAGAATTCTGTCATGCCAGTTCAAGGGGATCTGATACCCCCTTCTGGCCTCTATGAACACCATTAATGCACATGGTACAGAGACATAAACACAAGCAGATACTCAAAGTAAAAATTATAAAAAAGAAATAGAAATGCCAGGCAGAAGAATAGGTAGGCTGGCCATTTACAGAACTCTCCCACTCCTTCAATTCAGTTCTCAAAGATGCAATCTTCCATTACTCCTTCTTCCCCACCCACCAACTCCACTGCTTTGCTCCTACACCCTACTCAGGCAGACATCACCTGTTCAGGTACAGGTCACCCCAGTCAGAAGAACAGGTAGGCTGCCTGTCCACATAACTCTTCCTCTCCAACAATTAAGTTCCCAAAGACCCAATCAATCTACCACTACCTTTCTACCCCCACTGATAACCCTTGTTGCTCAACTCCAGTGGGCTGCCACATCAGCCAGTAGAATGGGTACACAAACTCAGAGTGAGATTCACTGGTAGACTAGAGACCCCACCACCCACCTGTGGACGTCCTCTACTCTTTCAGTGATTCCTCCCAACATTATCTCCAGTCACCAGTTTCTTACTCATCACCATGTCCCAGCCTCCAACTCAGTCAGAGACTCCCTGCTTGACCAGAAGCCACACTAGCCATCAGAAGTACAGGTACACAAACAGTTCTCAAACTTCTACCACTCTCTCAGAACCCTCCCCCACACTATAACAACACTCCCTCCCCTATTCACACCATGTCCCAGCCAACAACTCTAGTGAAGATCTCTGTTCAATCACAGCTACCACAGGCCAGAAAACCAGAGAGGAAACAAAATCAAGGAATAAAATGACCATCTAACAAAGACAAACTCAGAAATCAACACATAGACCTATAATCACCCAAAACTTAACTGCCTAGATACCAGTGCGGGAATACAACCAACAACAGTAGGGCAATAAGCCCTACAGCCCAGATATCCCACTAAAGCAAGTCTTAAAAGTTCCAACAAGGTGCAGCTCAAGAAAATGACCTTAAGGGATCCAGACCAGAGGCATTTACAGAAACAGGATTAAGCCAGTGACCTAGGCTGGAGCAGGCCTGAGACAGCAAACTCAACAGGAGAAGGTACAGGGGAGCAACCACCGAGGAATTGGGCCTGAGCGAGGACCTCTGTGGTCCAGGCTTGAGTCTGGGACCTCCAAGGAAGTAGATCTGACCCAGGAACTCTGAGATTCCAGAAGTGAGTCTGGGACCTCTGAAGGAGTAGGCAGGAACCAGAGACCTCTGTGGGTCAGGGATGAGTTTGGGATCTCCGAGGGAGTAGGACTGAGCCAAAACCTCCGTGAGTCTGGGCACACCCAAGCCTGGGAACTCCTAAAAAGTAGATTAGAGCCAGGACCTCTGAAGGAGTAGGCAGGAACCAGAGACCTCTGTGGGTCAGGGATGAGTTTGGGATCTCCGAGGGAGTAGGACTGAGCCAAAACCTCTGTGAGTCTGGGCACACCCAAGCCTGGGAACTCCTAGGAAGTAGATTAGAGCCAGAAACCTTTGTGGGACCAATCCCAAGCCAGGAACCTCTACAGGAGCAGATACAAACCAAGAACATTTACAGAAACAGGACTGAGCCAGCAACCTAGGCAAGAGCAGGCCTGAGACAGAAACCTCTACAGGAGAAGAGCAAACCCTGGGAGCATTAAGCAACCTCCAGGAACATGGAGTAACCAACTGAGTGACTGGAAACATGGCACTGACTGTATAATGAGGAGAAACCATCTGAGCCCTGGATCCACTGGCACATGAAAGACTGATCACCAGAGTCACAGGCAGCCCCAACTACAACAAATGGAGGAAAAGATGGGTAGACTAGGTAAGAACACATGCAACACCACAAAGAGCAATACAGCAACAGTAAAAGCTAGTGACACTACAATAGCAAGACTTGAACAACCAAGTATAGATAAAGCAGAAGAAAATGACCTAAAAATAACTTTAGGAGAATGTTTGAGGCCCTTAAAGAGGAAATAAAAACTTCTCTCAAAGAAATGTTGGAAAAGACACAAAAAAATTAGAAGACATAATTCATTTAAAGAAAAACAAGAAAAATCAATCAAACATATGAAAGAAACTATAGAAGACTTGAAAACTGAGATGAAGACAATAAAGAAAACACAAGCCAAGGGTATTATAGAAACAGAAGTCATGAGAAAATGATCAGAATCCACAAATGCAAGCATAAACAGCAAAATACAAGAGATGGAAGAGAATCTCAAGAACTACAGATACAATAGAGGAAATAGACTCATTGGTCAAAGAAAACATTAAATATAATGAAAGCTTAACACAAAATATCTAGGAAATATGAAACACCATGAAAGGACCAAACCTAAGAATAATAGGTATAGAAGAAGGAGAAGTTCAACTCAAAAGCATAGAAAATATATTTAACAAAATCATAGAAGAAAACTTTCCCAACCTAAAGAAAGATATGCCTATGAAGATACAAGAAGCTTACGGAACACCAAATAGACCGGATCAATAAAAAAGTCCCTTCACACATAATAATCATACAGAATAAAGAAGGAATATAAAGAACTGCAAAGGAAAAAAGGCCAAACAATGTATAAAGGTAGAATTACACCCAACATCTCGATGGAAACTTGGAAAGCCAGAAGGTCCTGGACAAGCATTATCCAGACATTAGGAACCCAAAGATACCAGCCCAGACTACTATACCCAGCAAAACTTTGAATCACCATAGAAGGACAAGTCATGATATTCTATGACAAAACCAGATTTAACCAACACCTAGCCACAAACCCAACACTATCCAAAGTACTAAAAGGAAAACTCCAACCCAAGGAAGTTGGCTACAAAAACAAAAACACAGACAATTGATGGTCTCACAGCAGCAAATCTCAAAGAAGGGAAAAGCACACAAAATAACATACATCACCACCAACAAAAACTATATTAACAGGAGATAGTAATCATTGGTCATTAATATCCCTTAATATAAATGGACTCAACTCATCTATAAAAAGACACAGGGTAACAGATTAGATACAAAAACAGAAATCATCCTTCTGCTGCCTACAAGAAACACAACACAGCCTCAAAGACAGACATTGCCTCAGAATAAAGGGTTGGGAAAAAAATTTCCAATCAAATGTACCTAAGAAACAAGTCAGTGTAGCCATCCTAATATCTAATAAAATAAACTTCAAACTAAAATCAATCAAAAGAGACAAAGAAGGACCTTTCATATTAGTCACAGGAAATATCCATCAAGAGGAAATCTCAATACTGAACACCTACACCCTGAATACAAGGGGATCCCCATATGTAAAAGAAACACTTATAAAGTTTAAATCATACATTAAACCCCAAACACTAATAGTGAGAGATTTCAACACTCCACTCTCACCACTCGACAGGTCAGACAAAAAACAAACAAAATAAAACAGAAAGGAACTAACAGATGTTATAACTCAAGGGATTTAACAGACATCTGTAGAACATTCCGTCCAAACATAAAAGAATATACCTTCTTCTCAGCATGTCATGAAACCTTCTCTAAAATTACCACATACTCAGTAACAAAACAAACCTCAACAGACACACACACACACACACACACACACACACACACACACAAAGGAATAATCCCATGTATTTTATTGGATCACCATGGCTTAAAATTAGAATTTAACAGACACTAATTCCAGAAAGCCCACAAATACATGAAAATTAAACAGTGCTCACCTGAAGCATCAATGAGTCAAGGAAGAAAAAAGGATGAAATTAAAGACTTCCTAAAATTAATGAAACTGACCACATAACATATGCAAATTTATGGGACACAATGAAAGCAGTGTTAAGAGAAAAGTTCATAGCACTAAATGCCTACATGAAGAACCTGGAAAAAAACTCCACCCTAGTGAATTAACAAAATATTTGAGAACTTTAGAACAAAAAGAAGCAAACTCAGCCAAGAGAACTAGAATGCAAGAAATAATCAAATTGAAAGTTGAAATAAACAACATAGATATAATGAATAAATGAAACAAAGAGTTGGTTCTTCTAGAAAATCAACAAAATAGACAAACATTCATCCAAACAATCCAAAAGGCAGAGAAAGAATAACCAAATTCACAAAATCAGAAATGAAAAGTGTGGCATAACAACAGACATGGAGGAAATCCAGGTCATATTTAAAAAAACCTGTACTCCACAAAATTGGAAAACTTAAAGGAAATAGACAATTTTCTGGATAAATATTACTTACCAAAATTAAATCAAGACCAGATAAGCAAATTAAATAGATCTATAACTGCTAAAGAAATAGAAATAGTCATCAAAAGTATTCCAATGAAAACTCAAACCAAGGAAATTCTGCAAAAAAAAAGTATGGGTAAAAAACCTGGAACCACAAAAGCAAGCATAAATAGCAGAATATAAGAAATGAAAGAATCTCAAGTAGTGAAGATGTGAGAGAGAAAATAGAATCATTTGTCAAAGAAAAAATTAAATCTAACAAAAGCATAACACAAAATATCCAGGAAATCTGGGACAGAATGAAAACACCAAACCAAAGAATAATAAGTATAGAAGTCCAACTCAAAGGCACAGAAAACATATTCAACAAAATCATAGAAGAAACTTTTTTTCTAACCTAAAGAAGGATATGACTATGAAAGCTTACAGAATACCAAATAGACTGGCACAAAAAAGGCCCTTCACCACATAATATTCAAAGCACTGCACATATAGAAAAAAGAAAGAATATTAAGAGCCGCAAAGGAAAAAGGCCAAGTGACATGAACAGACCTATCAGAATTACACCTGAAATCTCAATGGAAACTCTGAAAGCCAAAAGGTCCTGGGTACACATTCTATAGAAACTAAGTGACTAAGGATGCCAGCCCAAACTACTATACCCAGCAAAATGTTCAATCACCACAGATGGAGAAAGCAAGATATTCCATGACAGAACCATATTTAAATAATACTTAGCCACAAATTCAGCCCTACACAAGATACTTGAAGAGATACTCCAACCCAAGTATATCAACTACACCGATAAAAATACAAACAATAGATGATCTCATAGCAGGCAATCTCAAAGAAGAGAAAAACACATATAATTACATCACTAACAACGAGAACTAAAATAAAAGGAACAAGCAATCACTGGTCAATAATATGCCTTAATATAAATGGACTCAACTCACCTATAAAAAGACACAGGCTAGTAGATTGGATATAAAAACAAAATCTATCCTTCTGCTGCATCCAATAAACATACCTCAACCTCAAAAACAGACATTGCCTCAGACTAAAGGGAAAAAATTCCAATCAATTGGACCTAAGAAAAAAGCTGGTGTAGGCATTCTAACATCTAGCAAAACAGAGTTCAAACTAAAATCTATCAAAAGAGACAAATAAAAAACATTTGATATCTGTCACAGGAAAAATCCATCAAGAGGAAATCCAATACTGAACATCTATAGCCCAAATACAAGGGCATCCTTGTATTTAGCAATGTAAAGAAACATTACTAATACTGAAATCACACATTAAACCACACAACCTAATAGTGGGAGACTTCAACACCACATTTACAGGGCTACCAAACAGGAACTTAACAGAGAAATATGGAAACTAACAGATGTTATTAATCAAATGGACTTAATAAACATATATAGAACATTCCATCCAAACATAAAAGAATATGCCTTCTTTTCAGCACCTCATAGAACCTTCTTAGAAATTAAACATACACTTGGTAACAAAGCAAACATCAACAGTTATTAAACGTGGAATAACTCCAAGTATCTTATCAAATAGCCAACGCTTAAAGTTAGAATTTGACAGCAACGTTAATTTCAGAAAGCCCACAAACACGTGGAAATTGAGCAATGTTCACCTGAATCAGCAATAGGTCAAGGAAAAAATAAAGAAAGAAATTAAAGACTTTCGAAAATTCAATGAAAATTACCACAGAACATACTAAAATTTATGGGACACAATGAAAGCAGTGTTAAGAGGAAAGTTCATAGCACTAAATGCCTACATAAAGAAGCTAAAAAAAAATCTCGCACTAAATGAGTTAACAGAACACATGGAAGCTCTAGAACAAAAAGAAACAAACTCACACAGGAGGACTAGATGATAGGAAATAATCAAATTGAGAGCTGAAATCAACAAAATAGAAACAAAGAAAACCATAAAGAGTAGGCTCTTCAAGAAATTCAACAAAATAGACAAACATTTATGCAAACTAATGGAAAAGCAAAGGGAGAGTGTCCAAATTAACAAAATAAGGAATGAAAATGGGGACATAACAACAGACATGGGAGAAATACAGAGAATCGTCATAACATACTTTAGGAACCTTTACTTCAAAAAATTGGAAATCTTAAAGGAATTTGACACTTTTCTGGATAACTATCACTTACCAAAATTAAATCAAGACCAGATAAACAAATTAAACAGACCTATAAATGCTTAGGAAATACAAACAGTCCTCAAAAGTCTCCCAAACAAAAACAGCCCAGATTTCAGCACCAAATTCTTTGGGTTTTTCAAAGAAGAGTTAGTACCAATAATCTTCAAATTGTTCTACACAATAGAAACAGAAGGAACATTGCAAAACTCTTTTTACAAGACTAGAGTTATCCTGATACTCAAATTACACAAAGACACTACTAATATTACTCATGAACATTGATGCAAAAATACTCAATAAAATACTAGCAAGTCAAATTCAAAAACACATCAGAAATATCACCCACCATGATTCATCACTATAGCCAAACATCTCAACATCCATCATATGCTGAATCCATTCATCCATAGGTGCTGATCTAGACCTTAAAGGCCCAATTATCTTTTTAAATTCTAAGTTTGCATTTTCAAAAGCCAGAGATTAAAGAATTATTCATCTGGGTCTGTTACTCCTATTTGCAGAGCCTTAATTAATCTTTGCAAAAAGTCAGTAAAGTATTCTCTCTGTCCCTGCATAACCCTGGTATATGATTTGATCCTTTCCCCTAGTTCTTGTATCCTGTCCCAAGCATTCAAGGCTGCTTTGTGGCATAGGGACAATACTTGTTCGTTGAAAAGAGTTTGGACCTGTGCATCAGCATGGGCTCCTACACTAAGAATTTGATCTTGGGAAACGTCCACACCTTTTGCTCTTCCTTGCTGATCCATATGTTTGGATTCTTCTCTGAAATAAATTCCAAACATCAAGGAAGGTCCATCATCCAATACTGCAGACACTAACTGAGAGAAATCAAGGGGTGTAGCTCTGACATTAGAAGCCCAAGTCCTTATCATTTCCTTAACAAATGCAGAGTGCAAGCCATAATTAATGATAGCTTGTTTAATTTCTTTTAGTCATTCATTTCTATTGGCATCCATCTACCGTCTTTGGATCCCTTTGAACCTTTAGAAGTTGACACTTTGGCAGAGTAAATTACAGGGTATGATGCTAAAATGCCAGGTAAACCAGTTATGACAGCCAGTGGTGACATTATATCCTGTCCTTGGACCTTCTTACTCTGTTCACCAGCTCCAATAATTTCCTCAACCATTTCAAATCTTTTTATCATTGTCTCTCATAAAGCCTGACTCTCCTGACCTGCATATGTTTCTAATGATTTTACTAGGGTATCATTTTTTGGTCCCCATTCTGCACCTGTAATTCCAAGGTTTTATTGTTTTGCTTCAAAGATAACATGTCCTCCTTGGATTTTTCTTGGATATCATGTAGATTGCCTTCCTGGAGGTACATTCTGTCTGTTATCTTATCCAAATTTTGTGATAACTCCTGAACATCAAATTCAACAGTATAAATCGTTTCAGGTAACTTACTAGTACCCTTGGATATGGTGACAATTTTGCTTATCATAGTATCCACTTGTTCAGATAACTTCTGATTTTCAATAATTTTAATCCTTTCAACTAGCCATTCATTATTAGTCTGTAAAAATTTTATTATACCTAGGAGTGGCATATTTTTCCTTAATGATAGAATATGGAAAAGAAAACTGAAACCTAGTAACCAGTAAATTGAGGTATCCCCATAGTCATATAAACCTTGCATGATATAATCCATTGTATTAGTAAAGAAAGCAGTAAAATTTGCAATGGAAATGAAAACTGCCATATTACCTATTATCCAGCAGGTGGCAATGTTGCCGAGTCATGACGAGAACCAAAGCAAAGGTGACAGAAATGGTGTCCTGTTTCATGTCTGCCTTAGTATTTGTTAAAAACTGGGAAATATGAGTTGCTCAACAAAGTAAATGTAATTAAATCAATTCCATACAAGGAACCAGGAACCCAGAATCCAGGGGTAGAGAACAGCAACCCAGAAGCCATGTGTGCCTCCACGTGACAAAGAGTTGCCCCAAGGGGTTGCAGCATTTATCAACTGCTTGTGCTCTGACTTGCACTGCTTAAGTGCTGTGCTACAAGGGGGATTTAAAAACTGCTCAGAAAAGAGCAAACCAGGTGGACCAAGACTGTCCAGGCCCATGGAGCCTGGGAGGTATGGAGATTAAATCCACGTGGTGAGGGAAATGAGAGGGTGCATGGGGACTTGAAGCCAATCCAATGTATGTAAAGAGAAAATATAAAAAAAATTGCAGCAAGAAAAGCCACTGCAAGATATTCTATATTGAACTGCTGGCTCCACACAAGGCTGCATGCGACTGAGGGACAGCTCATGTCAAACTGAGCTGGTGGCAGGCAGCCAAGCTGGGGCATTCTAAAACCAAACATTGGGCACCAGATGAAGGCATATCACAAAACAATCCTTCACCAGTTTGGAATTATGATTAATAAAAGGGTTATTTATTTAAAGGGAAAAACTTACAGATCACCATCTAGACAACAGCCCTCTGCATGACCAGGAAAGGAGTCTAGTAGGCAGAAGCAGAGCCAGAAGCAAAAGAGCAAGCACATGGCTACCCCTGCCTTTTAATGCAAAGGAGACCATGCCCAAGTGGACTGGTATCTTAAAGGATATTGGCAGAAGGAGCTCCCCCAGCAAATACCTCAAAAGTTTGTTCCTCTTTCTTGCTGAGTAGTTTTCCATTTCATATATACCACAGCATGTTTAAAATGTTCACATGCTGATATTATTAGGTAATATAAATAGGCATGTATACGGCTTTAACTAAATATATGCCTTTATTAATCTTGGCTAAATGCGTATGAGTAAAAGAACTGAGTTGTATACTTAAACCTGAAGAAATTATTGAAATCTGAGGAGGCTCAAGTGGGTAGCAGGTTCCCTGGAACTGGTGTTATAGGTTATTGTTAGCTGCCATGTGGGTGTGGGGACCCCCTACTAAATAAAAATCCGGATGATCTGAATATCTTATCTCCAGTCCTAAGAAATCTCTTCTTCTGGCCTCTTCAGGCACTGCAAAAACATGATACACAGACATGCATGTAGCAAAATATTCATACATGTCATATAAAAATAAATAAATCTTTTAAAATTAGTCTTAATCTTTCTAATAAGCATATAGCATCACTTCACAGTAGTTATAACTTGTGGTTCCCTAACAATTAATGATGCATATAAGTGCTTCTTCCACTTATGTATCTTCTTTATTTTCTTGCAATAGAAACTGTTATAGAGTTTTACTTATTTCTCTTATTTTTATTTTTAAAATTCTTCATATATTCTGCACACAAGCCCCTCAGCAAATATGTTATTTATTGTTATTTTATACTGATTTTTCTGTTCATTTACTTTCCAGTTATTTTGGAAATACAAATGCAAAAAATGTTTGAAGTCCAACTTATAATTTCCTTTACAGATCATGTTTTTGTTGTCATAGTTTGCCTAATATCCCATCATTATATCAATATATCAATATATNNTATATATGGTTAACACTTTTGTGATTTAGAGTTAAATGTATATTGTACACTGCACATTGTATATTGTGGATAGCCAAAATCTCAGCTCTATGTACTACAAGAGAATTTACACTACTGAATGGAACTTACATCTATGTCCATGCCATGTCAATAGGCCTGTGATGACTCGTTTCTGAATTGTATCCTAGTCAACTCTTTATCTTGACAACAATATAAACAGTGCTGGATAATTATCTTTGTCATAATGTTGAAGTCAGGCAGTGTAGGCCATTAAGCTAGTTTTTCTTTCTTTCATATGTTGCTGTTTTGCTTATTGGTTTTACTTAAGGCTATTTGTCTCCTGTTAATGTACATATAAATTCTGCAATCAACTTTTCAATATTCAGAGAAATCTACTAGACTTTAGGCTGTGATCACTATAAATCTTTAAATAGTGTCCAACATTTTGACATCATACAAACTCACACCTGAGATTTGCATCATCAAAATTCTGTATTTTTTAACTTTGTAGCAAAATGTCTTGATATTTTAATAAATTTATACCTTTGTTTTGGGCCATATTGGGAACCATTTTTGGTTCCTTATCCTTGATATGATGCAGTTTAGGCACACCTCCACAGACACTTTGTATTTCAAAAACAGTGAATGAAGACATATTATTTAGCTACTTTAGGCCTTTTTCATATTCTCTCAGACACATTTCATTACATTTTCTTACACCAATTTTGTATGTTCTCTTAGAAATACCTGTAAGTACTTTATAGGTGTTCATTAAATTTCTGTATAGAACCTTTATATCTTAGAATCTTGATTTAATCATGTTAGTTCAAATAGTTCCTTTTAATTTTTAAAATAAGTTTACTTGTACGTGCACAAGTTATGGCTTATTTGAGGAAGTCAGAGGGTGACTTGCGGTAATCAACTGTTGCCTTCTACCATGTGGGTTCTCAGGACTTGTCAGTTATAAGGCTTGGGAGCAATTATCCTTAAATACTGAACCATCCCACTGTCCTTTAGTAGTTTTTTGATACTTCCCAGACTTCCCAATGAAGATATTTATTTCATTTCTGAATAAGAAGAAATTTTACTCTTCATTGTTTTTTCATGTCTATTACAAGACTCCACAGTGCCATGCTAGTTGGGTAGAAGTTAGAGACTGTGACCATATTCTTAATCATGGAGAACAGATGAGTCTCACGCTATTTATTCTGTTCATTGTAGTATCCTTCTGTGGCTAAATCTACCGTCCATAAATTCATGGAGAGACTGTATGAACAGATGATCAGACTATTTGTAGACTGGTAGTATTGTGAAATATATTTGCTGACTTGTGAATTATGCTTGAAATGACATCCATGTTGTTTAATATATTGTACTCTTCCATGTGGTTGAATTCCATTTTCTAACATTTTGCTCAGTATTTCTACATGTACATACTTGCACACAGTTTTCCATTGGGCCCTCTACATACAGTCGGAATTTCTCTATGAAACTTTCTCCCACCATCAGCTCCATCCTAGGATTATATACTTTGAATCTATCCTAGCTCTTTTTTACAATGGGGCAGATCATCAAGGTTTTAGAAGGTGTGGCCTTATTCAAGGAGGTATGTCACAAATGGGAACTTTGAGAGTTTAAAGATCCTAGTAATTTTCAGTTTGCTCTTCCTGTTTTATGCCTGAGGTTTAATATGTGATCTCTATTTTTTAATTGGGTTAATTAGTATTTTCAGGTCCAGTTTCTTGAGTTCTTTATATATTTTGGAAATCAGACCTTTGTCTGTTGCGGGGTTGGTGAAGATCTTCTCCCAGTCAGTAGGTTGCTTTTTTGTCTTAATGACAGTGTCCTTTGCTTTACAAAAGCGTCTCAGTTTTAGGAAGTCCCATTTATTCAATGTTGCCCTTAATGTCTGTGCTGCTGGGGTTATACGTAGGAAGTGGTCTCCTGTGCCCACGTGTTGTAGAGTACTTCCCACTTTCTCTTCTATCAGGTTCAGTGTGTTTGGATTGATATTGAAGTCTTTAATCCATTTGGACTTGAGTTTTGTGCATGGTGATAGATATGGATCTATTTTCATTCTTTTACAGGTTGACATCCAGTTATGCCAGTACCATTTGTTGGAGATGCTTTCTTTCTTCCATTGTATACTTTTAGCTCCTTTGTCGAAAATCAGGTGTTCATAGGTTTGTGGGTTAAAATTCGGGTCTTCTATTTGATTCCATTGGTCAAAATCTCTGCTTTTGTGTCAATACCAAGCTGTTTCTATTACTGTAGCTCTGTAATAGAGTTTGAAGTCAGGGACAGTAATGCCTCCTGAAGTACCTATATTGTATAGGATTGTTTTTGCTATTCTGGGTTTTTTGTTTTTCCATATAAAGTTGGTTATTGTTCTCTCAAGGTATATAAAGAATTCAAGAAAATAGACCTGAAAATGCTAATTAACCCAATTAAAAAATGGGGCACTGAACTGAACAGAGAATTCTCAACAGAAGAAGTTCAAATGGCCAAAAGACACTTAAGGTCATGCTCAACCTCCTTAGCCATCAGGGAAATGCAAATCAAAACAACTCTGAGATACCATCTTATACCTGTCAGAATGGCTAAAATCAAAACACCAATGATAGCCTCTGCTGGAGAGGATCTGGAGTAAGGGGAACATGCATCCACTGCTGGTGGAGATGCAAACTTGTGAAACCACTTTGAAAATCAGTGTGGCGGTTTCTTAGGAAATTCGGTATCAACCTCCCCCAGAATCCAGCAATACCACTCTTAGGAATATACCCAAGAGATGCTCTATCATACTACACAAGCATTTGTTCAACTATGTTCATAGCAGCATTATTTGTAATAGCCAGAACCTGAAAACAACCTAGATGCCCCTCAATGGAAGAATGGATAAAGAAAGTGTGGAATATAATCGCATTAGAGTATTACTCAGTGGTTAAAAAAAATGACATCTTGAATTTTGCATGAAAATGGATAGAAATAGAAGACACTATCCTGAGTGAGGTAACCCAGACCCAAAAAGATGAATATGGTATGTACTCACTCACTCATAAGTGGATTCTAGTGATAAATAAAGTACATGAGCCTATAATTTGTGATCCTAGAGAAGCTAAATAAGAAGGTGAACCCAAGGAAAAACATATAGTTATCCTCCTGGATATTGGAAGGAGACAAGATTGCCAGAACCTTCATCTGGCGATGGATGAAGCTAGAGACAGAGACCCACATTGGAGCACTAGACTGAGCTCCCAAGGTCCAAATGAGGAGCAGAAGGAGGGAGGACATGAGTAAGGAATTCAGGACCACAAGGGGTGTGCCCACCCACTGAGACGGTGGGACTGATCCAATGGGAGCTCACCAAAGCAAGCTGGACTGGGACTGATGGAACATATGATCAAACCAGACTCTCTGAACATGTCGGACAAGGAGGGCTGACTGAGAAGCCACGGACAATAGCACTGGGTTTTGATCCTGCCGAATGTACTGGCTTTGTTGGAGCCTAGTCTGTTTGGATGCTCACCTTCCTAAACCTGGATGGAGCCAGAGGACCTTGGACTTCCACAAGGCAGGGAATCCTGACTGCTCTTTGGACTGGAGAGGGAGGGGAAACAGGATCGGGGGAGGGGATAAGGGAGGGGGAGGGAAATGGGAGAAGGGGAGGAGGTGGAAATTTTATTTTTAAGTAAAAAAAATATGTGATCTCTAAGCTTCCTCCTCCTGTTGCCATGTTTGCTGCATGCTGTCATGACTCCACTCTTCCAACATTGATTCTTTTCACTATGGCGCTGTAAATCAAAATAAGTTCTCTCTTTCTTAAGTTGCATTTGGCTAGGGTGTTTTATCGTGGTAATGGAAAAGGAACTGAGACACTTAGGAACATAAAGATAAAAATTTGTCACAGGCGGGTGATTAAGAACAATTGCTGCTCTTGCAAAGAATCAGAGATAGATTTCCAGCACAGGCTTTTCAGAAGCTTCTGTACCTCCACTTCTATAGGACTTGATATTGTCTTCTACCAACACTCACATGTATGTATATGCACACACAGACACAAATATAAACACACACATGCATTCACTTATGCACATGCACACACATACATGCACATGCATGCATACACACATACACACATGCACACACACACAAAAATAAAATAAAAATCTTAAAATTCTAAAGAAAGGTCATTTTAAGTGGTAACACAAGATTAAGTGCTTCATGCATGGGCAAATATTCCAACAAAAACCCTTCACAGGATATAGTGTGGTTACTGAAGCAATTGAAAAGAGCAAAGTGCTCCTTACTACTAATTGAGGAAGGTCAGTAGAATAGCCAATATACTTGGAATCAATACTCAGAAAAACAGCATAAGTTGAAGTGACTAACCAGGGCCATTTACACTTCAAGCTTATTGTACAAATACATAAATGCACATGCAGATCAAACTTCAGAATGTACACACATTCAGTAACTCCCTATGAGTCTATATGAAAGAATGTCAATTCTACAATATGGAATTCTATAGTAGGAAAAGATATTTCACATAGAAGAGCAGACATTAAACAGTATAATGATTCCAATTAAATAAAAATTAAATGCTTAAAAGCAGTTATTAAATGTTTTATGGCCTCTAGAAATAAAGTCATATACATTTTATTGGAATACATAGATGCTTTGGTTTGACTGATAGAACTAGATAATAAATTAGATTTAAGTACCCAAGAAAGCAAGGACTTTACCTGGCCCT
This sequence comes from Alexandromys fortis, assembly GCF_014885135.2. NCBI lineage: Eukaryota > Metazoa > Chordata > Mammalia > Rodentia > Cricetidae > Alexandromys > Alexandromys fortis. The sequence continues at coordinate 245,199 of NW_026068125.1, forward strand.
CATTTTTAAGTATATTTCTACCTAATAGAAAAGGGCTAATAAAATGTGCTGATGTATAAATTTTTGTTAAATTTATGGAAAGTAACTTTTAATTAATGTCTCCACATTTTATGTCAATATTGTAGCAGTCAAATTGTGTGTGTGGTTTGTGGGTCGTATGCATGTATACATGTGTGTGTATGTGTAAAGGAGTAAGTCACAAAACAACCCCACACCAGTTTGGAATTATAATTAATAAAAGGGTTATTTATTTAAATGGAAAAACTTACAGATCACCATCCTAGACAACAGTCTCCTGCTCAACTAGGAAAAGCATCTGGTAGCTAGAAGAGGAGTCCAAAGCAAGAGATGGAGCACACAGCACGGTCTTCCTGGCTTAAAAAGCAGCCATATCTTAAAGGTTATTGACTGAAAGAGTGGAAGAAACTCCCGCAGTGTGTGTGTGTGTGTGTGTGTGTGTGTGTGTGTGTGTGTTAAATGATTTGATCCGGGGTCTTCATGAAGTTGATTATGTATCAGACATAGAAACTCTGCCTTCTGTTATGATACACTTGTTTTCTATTTTCTCATCTATCAGATATAGCAAGAATGATGATACAACTTGGCTGTCATAATGATTTTACTGAGTTGACTCATGTAATGAGTTAGGTACACAGTCTTTCCTGTGTCCTTGGTCTTGACAGCCACATTTCTGCCAACATTCCCCAGTCACACTTCCACATAGTGTTAATGGAAAAGTCTGGAGAGCAGATCCTCACAATGTGTTGCTTGGCAAATTTGACAAGCTGAGCCTGGTACCTGATCCTATAGAAGTGAGCTGGCATGTACCTTGCTCACAACCCTGCTATGAACCTGGCAAGTGAGCATGGCATCTGTTTTCTTCTAAGAGTCTTTTTTTTTCTTTCTTTTTTTTTTTAGTTCTTTTTTTTCTTTCTTTTTTTTATTGAGAATAAGAAAAAAAAAGTTTCCGCCTCCTCCCAGCCTCCCATTTCCCTCCCCCTCCCTCCAATCTTCTCCCCCTTC
>NW_026068125.1:246733-262997 GCF_014885135.2 Alexandromys fortis
GGGAAGTACCCTACAACAGATGGGCACAGGAGATCGCTTCTTAAGTATAACCCCAGCAGCACAGACACTAAGGACAACATTGAATAAATGGGACCTACTAAAGCTGAGAAGCTTCTGTAAAGCAAAGGACACTGTCACTAAGACAAAAAGGCAACCTACTGACTGGGAGAAGATCTTCACCAACCCCGTAACAGACAAAGGTCTGATCTCTAAGAGTCTTAAGAGAACAGAAGGTACACTCAGCCCTGGGGCAGAAACCTGGAGACCATTGTAGAAGGTGAAGGAAGTACAGGATTACTGGAGGAGGTTTCTCTGGCAGCAACTTTCCTCAAGTGGCTCTATCCAGGACATGCCAGCTTAGAACATCTGTGCTGTTTCTTATTGTGGTCCACATCTTATGAGGATTTCAGACTTCCACAGGAATGAAGGTAAATAAGCAATATAGACTTTGAAAGACAAACAAATTCTATACAGCTAGTCTGTAGAATTCATTTCTCCTGTTGAAATTTACTCTCTTTATGGTCAAATATATGAATCCCAATTGTTTTGCACCTGGTTATTGATCTTAATCTTTTGGATTAGGTTTTTCTTACATTGATTTTAAGATACCAGTTTATCATGTATGGTGTCTGCAAAATTCAGAAGAGTTTGTAAAGTGTGACTCAAACTCAACTAATAAAAAGAAATCTCATTTATTATAATAGGCACCAGTAAACTGAAGTACACAGATTCTTGGAAACAGAATTTAAAATAGAGAGACCTGTAGCAAGTAGCTGCAGAGCTGTTAGAAAAACAGAAGACAAGACTGTGAACTAGAACACACATCTGTGGTAAAAAGAGGAGGAAGCCACTGGTGGCTAAGTTTGGAGGCATGAATGTGGACCCAAATTATAGTATTTTTTTTTAAAAAGTCACTTAAAAGTGAGTAATTCAAATACAGGGAATCTACAATAAAAATGAAGTGCCTGGCTGAGTGCACACCGAATGTGGACTTAACATTGTCCATTGTATTTGTTTCCTTTAGCCTTGTATTTTGAGTCTCTTTCATTTATAGTTTCATTCTTGGGCAATGAACATCTTTTAGAATTGGATAATGGTAGCAGGGTGGTCAATGACAGTCACATGTTGTTCCAGCATGAAAGAAGCTGAGAAAGAGGGTGACTTGAGCCAAGGACTTTAAGCTAAGCATAGAGAACAGAGTGAGACCCTGTCTCAAAGTAAGAAGTGTCTGTGTATTGGAGAGAAGTGCTATAGAGCTTAACTCCCCTATTCAAGTCCCTGCATTCAGTTACCAGAACCACAGATCATGAAACTCAGTTCTGAAAATACAATAAACAGTAAGTGAACTTCTGACATGGAAATGGTATTGCAACAATACTGTGAAAATTTGGAGTGGAGACAATAACTTGTTTATTGAGATTTCTGGGATCAACATAAAGTTGTGGGGAAAAAGCATATGAGAAACTAGGGGATGCATTCTTGACAGCCCGCTACAGATGAGTCTTTGGAGATCCTTTTTGAACATTCTGGATTCATTTTCACATCACACCTGCTTTTCATGATTTTGTTAATAGCTGGTAGGAATTGGAATGCATGTGTCAAGAACAGTCTCAAGAGATCTGTTTAGGCAATTGTAGCCACTGTGCGGCGTGGAGGATAATGGAAGTCACGGAATCCATTTTTTTGTCCTGATACTATAATCCCATCCACAGATCAAGACAATGTTTGGTGCCACAGAGCTGAAGACTAGTCCCTGGGTTGTTCTCTGTGTATGTACTGCCCATTGGTTCCTATCATTTTTGCTCAGACATGTATATACCAGTGCTTAGGAAGCCCTTTCTGAATATTTTATCCAATGAACATGACACTATACACAATCTTATGAATTTTTACTTTTCTCTACTGTGAATTTGATATTTCTCTTAGGAAAATGTACCTGGCAGACTTTTTCAGCACACACACTTCTGCCTACCATTATTTATTTAAGGGAGGCAGACAAGAAGCTGAAGTTCACCAAAAAGAACAAAAGCTGGGCACTAAATTAGAGTCTTAAAGCTAAATATAACATAACCATTACTGATAAGACAGTGCAGTTTTCGAAGGTCTATGAGTGATGAGAATCTTTACTAATTATATTTTACTCTGTAGGACTATTCTTTTGATATGTGTGTATATGTGTGTATTCATATACGTGTGAATGTGGTATATGACTACTTGCAAATGCACAGGTTTGTAAGCAGGTGCGCACACCTAAAAGCCAGACGTCCTGTTCAATCACTTTCTACCTGCAGGCACAATCTCTCACTGAACTAGGCTGGCAGTAAGCAATCCCGAGTGATGATTTTCCCGTCTCTACTCTCCTCCTCCATATTGCTGGGCCTATGGGTAGACATGACCAGATATGGCTATTTTCCCTTTAATATATGCATTTTAATGTTTTCTAAAAATTCTCTCTACAGTACATCCCAACCAAATTTATTCCCATTCATATCTCCTCTCCCCCAGATTCATCCAGCACCTGCCACCCTCAACCCTGTCTCCCTTGAAAAAAGATCAGAAATTCCAGGGATATCAACCAAATACTGAAGGATATATACTATCACATCAAGGCTGGACAAGGTGAACCAGTGAGAGGGAAAAGAGTCAGAGACAGTACCTGCTCCCACTGTTAGAAAACTAAGCTATTCATTCATAATCCAGGTCAGGTAACCTGATCTCTTTGAGCACACATGCATCCCAGTCAGTTGATTCTGTGAGCTGTGTTCTTATGGTGTCCCTGGCCCCTCTGGTTCATCCTATCTTTCTTCATCCTCTTTTACAGGACTCCCTGAGCTCTGCCTAATATTAGGTTGGGGGAATCTGCATTTGCTTCCATCAGTTGCTGAATGAAGCCTCTTTGGTCTCTTTGATGACAGTTCTGCTAGATCCCCATCACAGAACACTCTGCAAACAGAACAAACTATAGGTGAAGGTTTTGTTCCTGGGTTGGTTTCCCAATCCCTCCACTTGAGGCCTTGTCTGGTTACAGAAACTGGACAGTTCAGGCTTTCTGTCCTCCATTACTAGAAGTATTAGGATTACTCCCATAAATTTCATGGCCTTTCCATTGAACTGGGTTTCCCCCTTAGTCATTTTAAACAAATGACAGTTCATATTGGTAAGGATATGGAGCAAGGGGAACACTCCTTCATTGCTGGACAGAGTATGAAATTATACAGCCAATATCAAAACCAATATGGCTGTTCCTTAAAAAATTGGGAATCAATCCACCTCAAGACCCAGTTATATTGCTCCTGGACATATGCAGAATCAAAACAACTTTGCAATTTCATCTTGTTTTGATTTGCATTTTCCTGATGGTTACAGACATTGACTATTTCTTCAAGTGTTTCTCAGCCATTTTGATTTCCTTTGTTGAGAATTCTGTTAATATCGGTTCCACATTTTTAATTGGATTATTTAGCTTATTTGGTATCTATTTTCTCAAGTTCTTTATATATTTTGGATATTAGCTTTCAGTCAGATGTGGAGTTGGTGAAACTATTTTCTATTCTGTGGGTACCTGTTTTTTATCTATTGACAGCCCTTTACCTTACAAAAGCTTTTCTGTTTCATAACATCCATTTATTAATTATTGATCTTAGTGTCTGCTATCGGTGCTCTGTCCAAGAAATTGTCTCCTGAGCCAATGTTTTCAAGGTTATCTCCTCTTTTCTCTTATATATGGTTCTGTGTACCTGGTTTTATGTTAAGGTCTTTGTTTCATTTGGACTTGAGTTTTGTGCAGAATGATAAATAAGAATCGATTTCCTTTCTTATAATTGCAGACATCCAGTTAGACCTGTGCCATTTGTTGAAGATGCTTTCTTTTTTCATTGTATATTTCTAGATTTTTTATTTTAAATAGGTGTGTGGATCAATTTCTTGGTTTTCGATTCAGTTACATTGATGTTGATTTTTCTGCCAATACCAAGCACTTTTTATTACTACAGCTCTGTACTCCAACATAAAATTAGGAATGGTGATACCTCCAAAAGTTCTTTTATTGTATAGGATTGTCTTAGATATCATGGGGGGTTGTTTGTTTTTCCATATGAAGTTCACTATTTTCCTTTCAACGTCTGTAAAGAATTGTGTTGGAATTTCAATGGGGATTATGTTGAATCTGTAATTTACTATTGGTAGGATGGGCATTTTTACAATGTTAATACTACAACTTTCAGGGTTACACTTACCTCAAGATATTTAGTAGTATTTGAGGCTATTATGGAGGATGCTGTTTCTCTGGTTTCTTTCTCAGTTCATTTGTCATTTGTATAAAGGAGAGCTACTGATTTTTTTCCTTAATCTTATACCAGCTACTTTACTGAAGGGGTTTATCAACTGCAAGAGTTCCTTCATAGAAGTTCTGATGATGCTTATATATACACTATCTCATCATCTACAAATAGTGATATTCTGAATTGCTCTTTTAGAATTTGCATCCCATTGATTTCCTTTTGTTTTCTTATTGCCCTAACTAGAGCTTCAAGTACTATATTAAATTGATATGAAAAGAAAGGCAACCCTGTCTTGTTTCTGATTTTAGTCAAATTGTTTTGAGTTTCTCTACATTTAATTTAATGTTGGGTATCTGGTTGCTATATAATGCCTTTATCATGCTTACTTATTTCCCTCCCATTGCTTATATCTCCAAGACTTTTATTATGAAGAGGTGTCAAGTTTTTTTTAGCATCTAATGCGATGATCATATATTTTTTCTTTTAGTTTCTTTATATTATGGATTACATTGACAGATTTTTGTATGTTGAATCATCCTTGCATCTCTGAGATGAAGCCTACTTGAATATGGTGGATGATCTTTTTGATGTACTCTTGGATTCAGTTTGCAAGTATTATATCCAAAATTTTGCATAAATGTTCATGAAAAATGATCTGTAATTTTTTCTTTGTTGATTGTTTTTTTTGTAATTTGGACATCAGGGTGACTGTGTGATGGAGGAAGGTCATTGGCTAATAAAGAAACTGGCTTGGCCCATTTTATTGGTTAGAACATAGGTGGGTGGAGTAAATAGAAGAGAATGCTGGGAGGAAGAGGAAGTGAGGTCAGAAGTAATGCAGTTCCTCTCAGAGCCAGATGCCTCAGACAGAGAGGCATGCTCCACTCTCCCGGGCAGATGCACGCAATGAAGCTCCTCCAACCCAGGATGGACGTAGGATAGAATCTTCCCGGTAAGCGCACCTTGGGGTGCTTACACAGATGATTAGAAATGGGCTAAATTAATATGTGAGAATTAGCCTAGAAGAGGCTAGATAGAAATGGGTCAAGCAGTGTTTAAATGAATACAGTTTGTGTGTTGTTATTTTGGGCATGAGCTAGCAGGCAGCCGGGGTGCTGGGGACGCAGCCCCGCTGCTCTTATTTCAACAACTGTGGCCTCCAAAAATTAACCTGGCAATGTTTCTTCTGTTTTGATATTGTTGGATAATTCTAGCAGTATTGATATTAGCTCCTTTTTCAAAGTCTGGTAAAATTCTGCACTAAAACTGTCTGGCTCTATGCTTTTTCTGTTTGGGAGAATTTTAATGACTGCTTCTATTTCCATAGACATTATGACTCCATCCACATTGTTTATCTGGATTTTATTTTAGTAAGTGATATCTATCAAAGAAGTTGTCCATATTTTTTTTTAGACTCTCCAATTTTGTGGAGTATAGGTTTTTGAAGTATGACCTAATGGTTCTTTTAATTCCTTTTGGTGTTTTCTGTCATAATCCCCTTTCTAGCTTCTGATCTGTTTAATTTAGATCTTCTTCATTTGTATTTTGATTAATTTGGATAAGGGTTTGCCTATATTGTTGATTCTTTCTAAAAACCAGCATTTTTGTTTCATTGATTCTTTGTATTGTTCTTGTTTCTATTTGACTGATTTCAGCTTTCTGTTTGATTATTTCATGCCATCTACTCCTCTGGGGTGTGTCTGCTTGTTTTCTTTCTAGAGCTTTCAGGTGTGTTATTAGGTTGCTTCTATGAGATCTCTCTATTTCTTTTTGAAGGGACCTAGGAGTACTTTCCTCTTAGCATTGCTTTCATTGTGCTTCAAATGTTTGGGTAGTGTGCACATTTACTTTCAATGAACTCTACAAGGTATTTCATTTCTTTCTTATTTCTTCCTTGAACAAATAGTTCTTCAATAGAGAAGTTTTTAATTTTCATGAGTCTAGAATTTTCTGTTGTTTCTTTTGTTGAAATCCAGCTTCAATCCATGGTGCCCTTGATAAGCTACCAGGGATTATTTCAAACTTATTGAATCTGTTGAGACTTGCTTTGTGACTGAGTATATGGTCAGTTTTAGAGAAAATTCTGTATGGAGTTGAAAAGTAGGTATATATTTTGGTGGAATGTTCTGGTAGACCCATTAAGATCATAACATCTGTTGGCACCATTAATTTACTGGTTAGTTTTTGTCTGGATAAACTGTAATGACCTTGTGTTTGAGGCACAGGTGTTAAGAATTTCCATGTTCTCTTGGTGAATCTGTCTCTTGATTAGTATGAAATGTCCTTCCCTATCTGTTTTGATTAATGTTGATTTGGCAGTCTATTTTATTAGGGTATTAGAATATCTGCACCTGCTTGCTTCTTAGGTCCATTTGCTTAGAAAATCTTTTTCTAACCCTTTACTCTTAAGTAATGTATATCTTTGATGTTGAGATTTGTTTCTTGTTTGCAGTAGAAGGCTGGATACGTTTTTCTTACCCGTTCTGTTAGTCTGCATCCTTTTACTGGAGAATTTAGTCCATTGATATTAATAAATATTAATGACTAATGTTAATTACTGTTATTCTTGTTATTGATGATGGTGGTGGTTTTAGTATATGTGTGTTTGTGTCTGTTTATGTTTTCCTTCTTTGTTTTTGCTGATGCTTTTTATTGCCTGTGGTTTCTGTTTGCTTACCCAGAGTTTTCATTTCCAGAAATTCCTTGATTTGTGTTTTCTTTATTACTTACATTTCCATGTCCAAGTCTTGAGCAGTTTCCTTCATTTGTTCACTTTTGTTCACCTGTTTGTTTCTGTTGTTTCTTTCTTGGCTATCTTGACATTCTTTAAGGGATTTATTGATTTACTTCAATTTATTGTTTATTTTTACTCAATTTTTATGGAATGGTTATCAATTCTTCTTTAAGAACCTCTATCATCTTCATAAATTTGATTTTATGGCCATTTTCTTCTGTTTCAACTGCATTGGAACATTCATGCTTTGCTGCAGAAAGATAGGTGGGTTCTGATCATGACACGTTGACCTTTCTGTTACTGGCATTTACGCACCTGTGCTTTACGATGATTATACGTTTAGGTTGTTGATTTCTTAGTTTGTCTTTGTTGGATGGTTGTTTTGTTCCCTGGTTCCCATTTCCCCTTTAGTCTTCTGGTTTTGTGGCCTAGATTTTTGGGGGTTGATGTGACCTCTGATCCTGTGGGTAATCTCTGTCCAAGTTGGGGCCTGCACTTCCAGCAGCTAGCTTTGTCTTGGGTGCATGGAGGGGGGCAGTCTTTGCTCTTCTGTGTCATGTGTACTGCACTTGTTCTCAAGACTAATGTGGACTACTGAGAACTCAAGAACAATGTCACTGGGTTTTGATCCTACGGCACGTACTGGCTTTGTGGGAGCCTAGGCAGTTTGGATGCTCACCTAACTAGACCTGGAAGGAGGTGGGTGGTCCTTGGACTTCCCACAAGGCAGGGAACCCTGATTGCTCTTCGGGCTGATGGGGGAGGGGGACTTGATTCGAGGAGGGGGAGGGAAATGGGAGGCGGTGTTGGGGAGGAGGCAGAAATCTTTAATAAATAAATAAATAAGAAAAAACAATCAAAAAACCAAGTAACAATAAAAAGTCATGTCAAATCGCCCCCCCCCCAAAAAAAAGACTAATGTGACCTGCACCTAAACAGCAGAAGTCTGCCAGCATTGGGGTTAGGGGTCAGTTGTGAGGTGGGTGGTGAGGTGGAGGGTGTGGGATGGCTCTGTGTGAAACAACTCTAGGAAGTGGGGCACCTCAGCTGTCAGGCCTGTTCTGAAGTATGTGGCCTGCACTTGACCAGGGGAGTCACATATAGCTTTTAATGTGTGATCTGAAGACTGTAACTCAGGTCTTCATGCTTTTAGAGCAAGTGTTCTTCACCACCGAATCATTGTTTCATGCCATCCCTTTTGACAATATCTTTTTTTAAACTGCCAAATATAGAAAAATCATTGAGCACTTTTATTAAACATTTAAGAATCACTTCATATTTAAACATAATTCTGTAGACAACTGAAATTTAGTCAACTATAATTGCTGCTTCTTACACGCCTCTAATCTCAGAGCCATTGTCTCCAATACTTCACATAACTAACCAGTAAAGTCATTTACTGGTACAATACAAACCACTAGTATGAGATTTGAGACACCATGCTAGAAGGAAAAGTGGCTTATACTTTACACAGCTAATAGGGAACAGACATAAAATTTTTATATTTTCTCATGACTACAGAATAATAGCTAGAGCACATTTTGAAATTTTTGTGTAGCTTCAACACTGCATCTGAGAATGTTGGAATATAAAGTATGAGGTTTAATATATAGAGACTATAAGCTCATCTAACATGCTTGAATATTAATCTCTTTTCCCCATAACTGGTAAAGGTCAATCATGGGTAAGAAGGAGAACAGATCCATTTTAGATGTATGTCCTCTGGTGGGTTGCCTGGAAGACCCCACACCCAGGCACTTGTCAGCACCTCTATACTTCCTTTGTTCCAGAGAGAGCATTACTTTGGAAATGAACCTGTGGTATCTTTGCTTGGACAGGCTATAAACCTTTCACTTCCTTTTACTATCCTTGCTGCCGGACTTGCACTTAGTCAGATATGATCCCATCATATTTAGTCACATGGATTCTGGTTCAGCAGTTTAGCTCAATGTAGAAACTAGAAATCAGCATTTCTGACATGACTCTAGGTAGTAGCCATATCAAGTATCAAGGAAGCCAAGATTTAGAGACTTCATTTTAATTGAAAGCAAAGTGACTGGAGATGTCCTGGGCTTAGCCTTTTTTACTGCATCATATTCAGTCTGTGCCCTTCCATTGATCAAGGCAAAGCCATAGTTCAAGTGTAAATCAGGAGATGCACCCATGAGGGAAATATGTCACTCATGATAGTTGCTCTGTTTCTGCTATCAGTCAGCCTCAAGTTGGTACCTGTCTGCGCATAAAGAAGAAAAAATAGAAATGGATAAAACAAAAGCAGCTCCACATGGGTGGAGGGAGTCTACTCTTCCAAGTATGATTTTCTGTCTATGTAACTGTGGCAGAAAGAATTCAGCTCAGTAAGTGGATCTAAGTCCTAGTAGCAAATCTTTGCTTCCTCTAACAGCCCTATATCAATGATAGTCCCTGAGCTGGCTTGCCTATCTCACTGGAACAGAGCAGTATGTGCTGTTGAGTTACTTTCACAGGATCAAGTCTACCAATAAGACAAATTACGCCATATATTAAAATGACGTTTAGCCAGTTTTGGAAGGAAAAGTCTGCCTTTGATTCAGTCCAAATCATTTTTTTCAATATTCTTATTGTAGGTTACAGAAAAGGAAATGCCAGCATCTACTCTCCATTTAGGTTAGGGTAAAACTTTGCAATAACTTGTCTCTGCTAGACCAAAACACCAGTTTTAAAGTCACAAGTACCACCACACCTCCCCAGCAGACACCAGCCTAGTGACACATAGAAATGACTCTCTGTGAGGAAGAAGCAGCAACTGCTGCTGTGACAAGGGAAACCAACTCCTTTCTTTCATCCTGACTGATAATCCACGGTGTTGGAAGTTTGATCCTGGGCTTGAAGACACAGCATTTTCTCAGATTTTTTGTCCATTCTTTGGACTGCACAATATTTTAAAGAGTTCTGAGTCAGAAAAAAATCTAGCGTGTGTGAAACAAGAGTTTAGAAGGGTCTGCTCACTCACTTTACATTGTGAGTTCCATCCAGAGTACCCATTACTCCACCCTGACTCTCATTCTTACAACTACTGTGTTTTATAAAGAAACAAATAAAAATGTGTTTTTTTCTATATTCATGCCCTTGTTTTCTGATACTGCAAGTTAAAGAAATATTCCAGAAAATTAAATGTTTAATCAAAAAATTGTCACATATGCAGTTGTAATCTACCTAAGTAGGGGTATCATCTTATGTAGACTGGGTGCCATGCAATGTTTCCTTGACAACCCAGAGGCTCTTCCCATCACATGGCAGGTGTATGGAAATACTGGCTTAGTAATTACAGTGTTTTTACTGAGTGCCAAGGCAGTAAGAGCACCCAGCTGCTAGATGACTAAAGCACAGCCTGGTCCTGGCTCACATAGGTATTTTCCAACATCTGGATGATGCTGTTTCTCTCGCATAGAAATCATTAGCCTAATGAGATAAGGTTGCCTGACACCTTATATATGGCTCTCATGCAATTCAGCAAATTACCTTGAGGACAAATGAGATGGTTTTCAACACATTAGTTTCCTCTGCTTAGTAGAACCAAACAATGAATTTTCACCAAGCATATTGAAGAATTCTGGTGGTCGGAAGTGAGCAGTTGAAGATTTTTCAGACTGTAGGCACCTTTTCCCTTGGCATTGCATCCTCACTTCTATGTCATGGCCACTTATGCCCTCGTGTTCCCTGCTAGCCCTTTCTGCAATAAGGCAGTTCAGCAACAGTATAATTGATTTTTAAAATCAGGTTTTGTAGTTCTTTAATGGAAATAGCATTTTATAGCAGTTTTCATTAATAAAAATTTATGAAGTCATAAAATGGAAGTGAACTAACATTTACTGAATGGCCACCATGTGTGCACTTTGGGAAGCACTTTATATGCATGATCTCACTTAATTGCTACCCAAAATCTTCAGGGTGGTTGTTAATTCCACTTTGCAGATAAGAAAATAAAGCCTTGGAGAGGGCAGATTCTCTCTGGTTCCACAATCAGTTATCGATGGATGCAAATGTTAATTCATAGAGGTGTTATTCTAAGATGTTCTGATTACAACACACTCTACTATACTATGATAAGTTAATTAGATAGTATAATTTAATCAAAAGCAGTTTATTTGCTTGATTTACATTTCTTCATTTATCTATTTATGAAAGTAATGTAGGTCATTAAAAAAAAAACTTGTAATACAAAGAACCTTACAAAACTCATGAATCTTACCTGATAATCCTTCCACTTAGAAAGAAAGATCAATAATAACAGATGGGCTTATAACAACTCAACTCTTGAAAATTTATGTTTAAAACACCATTGAATTGAAATACAACATCTATATTCTGTATTATTAAAATTGGTCCAAATCATCAATCTTCATTTTTCCATATATTGGAGACACAGCAATTCAAACATTCTTATTCTTTCAAATCTCAGTTATTCTTTAGGAACAAAACAGTAAAGCAGTATGAGGCAATGAAAACAGCTTGGCATTGGAAATACCAAAAATTGAATTATAGGTTTGTCATTTGCTAGCTCTAAGTCTGGCGGTGGGATCATTTGACTTTTCTGGTATCAATTTCTTTTAAAGTGAGAAGAATTAGAATATGTAGCACTTTTAAAAGTTCTAAGACTCTGGGATGACTATGTAAGTTCTAAAATTAGGATGCTCAAACGTGAGTATGTAAGCAGTGATGGAGGGGCATTGCAGAGCTCCTGACTTGTAGCTTAGAGCAGAGTGACATATGTCACATCCTTGCATGTTCAATCTACACCAACTTAGTGGAACTGTGACTGTGACAAGTACTAATGTATCATCAGGTAATGTGCTGTATTTCTGCATATACATAGATTTTATAACCTAAAACTTAAATATTCAAATTTTAAACTCTTAAAATGTACACTATTCTTTTGTTCTGTTTGACATATCTGATGAACTAGTTTATATTTCAGAAAACCTATTTAAGCAATTGTATCTGGCTTCAAGACTCTATAGACGCACAGTAACCAATGAGTATTTGTCTGATGGAGGAAATAATGATCTGTCTATGTGTTACTCTCATTGGTTAATAAAGAAACTGCCTTGGCTTTTTGATAGGGCAGATTTAGATAGGTGGAGTTGACAGAACAGAATGCTGGGAAGAACGGACGTGAGGTCAGACGCGATGGACCCGGCCGCCAGTCAGACATGCTGAATCTTTCCCAGTAAGACACCACTTCGTGGTGCTACACAGATTACTAGATATGAGTTAAAACAAGATATGAGAGTTAGCCAGTAAGAGACTAGAGCTAATGAGCCAGGCAATGTTTAAATGCATACAGTTTGTGTGTTGTTATTTTGGGTATAAAGCTAGCCGGTAGCCAGGAGCCAGGCGGCAGGTAGCAACCCTCAGCTCCTTTCTACATTTGTCCTATAAATAAGACAAATTGTGAGTGCAGATTCTCCTTGCATACATCTCCTTTACATCCCGAAGACATCATCATGCCTCTCAATATTGACTCTAACAGTTGTCCTTTTCATTTCAATGCAGATAGATTTGTCTAAAGAACAAAATTTTAAGAAAACATTCTGAGCTCTTATTTATAGTAATTTCAACATCATTACTACAAAGTGATTTTGAGAAAGATCTTGAGACCTCCATGACTCAAAAGTATTGTCTTTTTCTTGTTCATTATTTTATTCTGATTTACTTACCATCTTTCTAGAAGTTCTCAGTTCTTTTCTCTGGTAGACAAACTTTGTTTTTCTTTTTAATATAAGGAAAATTTATTATCAAGTGTTAAAATAAGTGATATAAAATGAATGTTTTATACGCTTATGGAATATCTGTGTAGGGAAAACATGGAATAGGACCAAAATATAACTCAGGTTGTTCCAGGACACAAGGACCATGGTTAGCTGGTTCATGAACAGCGCTGGATATGTGGCTCCATATCAGAACTCTTGCCAACCATGTGTAAAGTCATGGGTTCCATTCTCAACACCCCAATGATAAGTGGAAAATAAAACCTCTCTCCTTTATTGAGAGGTCAGTTCACATTATGCTGTTAGTTCCATCTATGTTTTGAGTAGATTATTTTATATAGACTATCCTATTTAATCCTTCTTATTTAGTTTTGGAGATAGGGCCTCACTTTCATTAATTATTCTTTTTTAAAGCCATATGTGCATAAAATTGTACATAATATATCTGTTTTAAATTATTTTCCCAATAAAAATGAATAATATGGTTATATCAACCCTTACAAACAAACACATTATTACAAAGAAACTTTTGAGACAGGTAAAGAAATTTAGCAACTTCTTCAAGTTCTCACAACCTGTAGAAGCTGGGCCTCAAATAAACTGTTTTAGGTTAGTCAAAATCAGTCTCAAAGTCAGTCTAGCATTGTTTCATTTTTTAATGAAATGGATTGAACTCTTTGAGATTTGGGACAATGTTAATGTCAATATTCTCAATTATTCCCATAAAACTCAATTTTATACAATTAACAATTATAATTTTTTTTCAGAAAAGAGCCATATGGAGACCTGTTTCCTATACTCCATGCTTTTCTGCTCAATTTTCATAGTCTTTCTGAGTACAGTATAAAAATCAGGCCATAGTAGATAGATAGAAAATTATAAATTAAGGGATAAGTTTTTAACTTTAAATTACAGTGGGAAATATTTTATGCTGTAAGAATTTCTACTGCCAGTAGCCCTAACTTACCCACCCACTTGGGTGTGGCCTCTTATACTATATATGCTGATGTAAAGCATGTGTTTGGCCTCTTTTTCGGCTGCAGGATTCAGTTGCTGTTCTCTATTCCAGCAGAGGATTGTGAATTCTGGGTCTATTCCTAAATAAATAACCCTCTATTATTCTCAATTCTGAGCTAGTGTGGGATTTCTTTTAAGTGTCCTTCTTCAATTTTATATTTTATAGAAAGCCTTTCTTTCTAGAAGAGGTTAATGATTTGTATATATTCACCTGGAGGAGGTTAAAATTGTACTGAAATGATCCTGGCCAATATAAGAAGAGGAGGTGATTATGGAATTTCTCAAAAGTGAAGAAAATAGAACAGCAGGTCAAACAGATCCTCTGGACTGCAGAAATTTGTCAGGGATTAGTGAAAAGGTCTGAATAGTTTTCAGCAAATTCACCCCACCTTTATTGTTCCAGACAATGGCCAAAATTCCAACAAAAATGATCCAGGATGTTTTGAAAAATTCTTAAGCATTTGAGAAATCCCCAAAACACTAATATATAATATTGTTTCTATGCACAAGCATAATCTTGTTTTTTTTTTGTGTGTGTATGCATGCACATGTATGCATGTGCATACATGTGTATAGGTGCAAGTGAGTTACATTTCCATTCACAGTTCCTTTTCTGGTTAACCTTTTTAAAGGCTCTGTCATTGTGAGAAGCTGTTGACTGTATTACTATAGTGCTTGCACTTGAGGTATGTCATAACTGACACATGATTCTGCCAATTCTCCTGCCAACAAAGATGACATAAAAAGGGAAGACATCCTAAAACTTGTAAATACAAGAGTTTGTTTTTATAATTACACATTTATTGAATTCTAGAGAAACCTTTACTGAACTCTGTATTGACAACCGTTGGATTCTTCACTGGCTCCATCTGTTAGTGCGAATAAAATTCAGTGTTTGGGGTTGCTTATATCCCTTCCTGTCTCCCCTGAGTTACTGTGTGTGACTGCAAGTTTGGACAGGTTGATGAGTTTACCATAAGTTGGAAATGGTTCTGGTGGCAGCTAGCTAAATGTGTCTCCTTTGTTTATACATGGAAGCCTCAGGAAGGGTGTCCTTACTGCATCATACTCCAGAACATACTCACTGCCTCTATACCTTTCCTATAAGGGGAAGACAAACATGGAAGCCTCAGGAAGGGTGTTCTTACCACAGCATACTCTAGCACATACTGACTGCCTCTCTATACCTTCCCTACAAGGGGAGGACATGCATGGAAGCCTCAGGAAGGGTGTCATTACTGCAGCATACCTCCAGCACACAGTCACTGTCTCCCTGTACCTTCTCTGGTTTCATCTGTTAGGTCATGCCACATTTAAGCAATCTACAGATCTCTCAAAGCATTGGTTTTATCATTTCTGTGCATGAAAGAGTCAAAGAAACAATTGTTCTCCTGCCCAGTGTCCTATTTTCTGGAGCTCAAAGGGACACTTCTGTCTTGTTTATCATCATATATATCGTGCAAACTGAAGCCATCTGTTCTACAAACTTTTAAGAATTGGGTCGAGGGAACCTTAAACCAAGAAACCATTTCACCAAATGTCACTCAAAGCACTCGGCATCTGGCTAAACTCTGAAAGCTCATAATGTGGTCTGTTTTAGATAGCTGTCTTCTCAGGAATGCTACCCAGCTCAGTGTAACCTGCAATGTATTGTAGAAGCTACTTGATCATCACTGTAAAAGTTTAAATTACAAAATTAAAAAATATTTATAGTGTACTGTGTAAAATAACTTCTATATGTATAGTTCTCTATCTTATTTATATTTTTTATAAAATCATATTATCATTCTTTTCATAATGTGAGTGTTTGATTGTGTAAATATATTGTGTGTGTTCATGTTTGTGAGTATGGCCTCAACTTTCACCCTTATTTGAGACAGAGTCTATTTGTTGTTCACTATCAGCCTCTCTTGCTCCTAAGCTTTCAGGAAATTTCTACTCTTTTCCTCCCATCTCATTGTAGGATCCCTAAATTAGACATGTGCTAGCATGTCTGGTTTATTTAGGTTCTTGGAACAAAAACCAAGATCCTCTAGTTTGCATGGCAAGTGGCCATGCCCCTCTAGCCAAGTCCACATCCAATACCATCATATTCCATATACTGTTTGAAAGATCTATTCCTCATTATATAATTTTTCTTCATTTTTTTAATATAATTTTTTATTGAAAAAAAAATTCCGCCTCCTCCCCGCCTCCCATTTCCCTCCCCGTCTCCCCTTTCCCCCCTCCTCCCTCTCCTCTCCCCCTCGCCCCCAATCCTCTCCCCCTCCCTCTCCAGTCTGAGGGGCAGTCAGGGTTCCCTGCCCTGTGGAAAGTCCAAAGTCCTCCCCGCTCCATCCTGGTCTAGGAAGGTGGACATCCAAACTGGCTAGGCTCCCACAAAGCCAGAGCATGAAGTAGGATCAAAACCCAGTGGCATTGTCCTTGGCTTCTCAGCAGCCCTCATTGTCCGCCATATTCAGAGAGTCCGGTTTTATCCCATG
>NW_026068125.1:264714-279216 GCF_014885135.2 Alexandromys fortis
AAATCTGGATCTTCTATACGATTCCATTGGTCAACTTCTCTGTTTTTATGCCAATACCAAGCTGTTTTCAATACTGAAGCTCTGTAATAGAGTTTGAAGTCAGGGATGGTAATGCCTCCCGAAGTTCCTTTATTGTATAAGATTGTTTTGGCAATCCTGGGTTTTTTGTTTTTCCATATAAAGTTGGTTATTGTCCTCTCAAGATCTGTGAAGAATTTTGATGGGACCTTGATGGGGATTGCATTGAATCTATAAATTGCCTTTGGTAGAATTGCCATTTTTACTATGTTGATCCTCCCAATGAAAGAGCAAGGAAGATCCTTCCATTTTCTGGTATCCTCTTCAGTTTCTTTCTTCAATGCCTTAAAGTTCTTGTCAAATAGATCTTTCACTTCCTTTGTTAGAGATACTCCAAGATATTTTATGCTGTTTGTGGGTATCGTGAAAGCTGATGTTTCTCTGATTTCCCTCTCTTCTTCCATATCCTTTGTGTATAAGAGGGCGACTGATTTTTTGGAGTTGATCTTGTATCCTGCCACATTACTAAAAGAGTTTATCAGCTGTAGGAGTTCTTTGGTGGAGTTTTTGGGGTCGCTTATGTACACTATCATATAATCTGCAAATAATGAAAGTTTAACTTCTTCCTTTCTAATTCGAATCCCCCTGATCCCCTTATGTTGTCTTTTTGCTAAAACTTCAAGCACTATATTGAAGAGGTATGGCGAGAGTGGGCAGCCTTGTCGTGTTCCTGATTTTAGTGGGGTGGCTTTGAGTTTCTCTCCGTTTAGTTTGATGTTAGCTGTCGGCTTGCTGTATATAGCTTTTATTATATTTAGGTATGACCCTTATCTCTCCAAGACTTTTATCATAAAGGGATGTTGAATTTTGTCAAAAGCTTTTTCAGCATCTAATGAAATGATCATGTGGTTTTTTTCTTTCAGATTATTTATATGGTGGATTACATTAATAGATTTTCGTATGTTGAACCAGCCCTGCATCTCTGGGATAAAGCCTACTTGATCAAAATGGATAATTTTTCTAATTTGTTCTTGGATTCGGTTTGCCAGTATTTTGTTGAGGATTTTTGTGTCGATGTTCATGAGTGAGATTGGCCTGTAATTCTCTTTCTTGGTTGAGTCTTTGTGTGGTTTTGGTATCAGAGTGACTGTAGCTTCATAAAAGGAATTTGGCAATGACTCTTCTGCTTCTATATTGTGAAATACATTAAGGAGTATAGGTATTAGGTCTTCTTGGAAGTTCTGGTAGAATTTCGCATTGAAACCATCAGGTCCTGGGCTTTTTTTGGTAGGGAGGTTTTTGATAACAGCTTCTAGTTCTTCGTGACTAACAGGTCTATTTAGGTTGTTCACCTGGTCCTGGTTTAACTTTGGTATATGGTATTTATCTAAAAACGTGTCCATTTCTTTTACATTTTCCAGTTTTGTGCCATACAGGCCTTTGTAGTAAGATCTAATGATTCTTTGAATTTCCTCTGTGTCTGTGGTTATGTCCCCCTTTTCATTTCTGATCTTATTAATTTGCATATTCACTCTCTGGCGTTTTATTAGTTTGGATAGAGGTTTATCAATCTTGTTGATTTTCTCCAGGAACCAGCTTTTTGTTTCATTGATTCTTTGGATTGTTTTCTGTGTTTCTATTTTGTTGATTTCAGCCCTCAGTTTGATTATTTCCAGTCTTCTACTCCTCCTAGGTGAGTCTGCTTCTTTTTTTTCTAGAGCTTTCAGGTGGGCTGTTAAGTCTCCAATGTGTGCCTTCTCTGTTTTCTTTAAGTGGGCACTTAGTGCTATGAACTTTCCTCTCAGGACTGCTTTCATAGTGTCCCATAAGTTTGAGTAGGTTGTTTCTTTATTTTCATTGAATTCAAGGAAGACTTTAATTTCTTTCTTTATTTCTTCCTTGATCCAGGTGTGGTTCAGTAGTTGACTGTTCAGTTTCCATGAGTTTGTAGGCTTTCTGGGGGTAGGGTTGTTGTTGAATTCTAACTTTAATCCATGGTGATCTGATAAGATACAGGTGGTTACTAATATGTTTTTGTACCTGTGGAAGTTTGCTTTGTTACCGAGTATGTGGTCAATTTTCGAGAAGGTTCCATGAGCTGCAGAGAAGAAGGTATATTCTTTCCGATTTGGGTGGAATATTCTATAGATGTCTGTCAAGTCCAATTGATTCATTACCTCCATTAATTCTCTTAGTTCTCTGTTAGGTTTCTGTCTGATTGACCTGTCCATTGGTGAGAGAGGAGTGTTGAAGTCTCCCACTATTAGTGTGTGCGGTTTGATGGCTGCCTTGAGTTTTAGTAATGTTTCTTTTACGTATGTGGGTGCTTTTATATTAGGGGCGTAGATATTCAGGATTGAGACTTCCTCTTGATGAATTGATCCTGTTATGAGTATAAAATGTCCCTCTCCATCTCTTCTGATTGATTTAAGTTTGAAGTCAAGTTTGTTAGAAATTAGTATGGCCACACCTGCTTGTTTCTTAGGTCCATTTGCTTGATAAGCCTTTTCCCAGCCCTTTACTCTGAGTAGGTGCCTGTCTCTGTGTTTGAGGTGTGTTTCTTGTAAACAGCAGAATGTTGGATCCTGATTTCGTATCCAATCTCTTAGCCTGTGCCTTTTTATAGGTGAGTTGAGCCCATTGACATTAAGTGATATTAATGACCAGGGGATGTTAACTCCGGTCACTTCTTTAGTAGTAGAGTTCGTGTGCGTCCCTTCTTTGAGTTGCGCTGGTGACGGGTCTCTAGATGTCTGAGTTATTGTGGTCATTGTTGGACTCCTTGGTTAGAGATTTTCCTTCTATTACTTTCTGTAAGGCTGGGTTTGTGGCTACGTATTGTTTAAATTTGTTTTTATCCTGGAAAATTTTGTTTTCTCCATTTATGGTGAATGAAAGCTTGGCTGGGTATAGTAGTCTGGGCTTGCATCCATGGTCTCTTAGTTTTTGCAGTACATCTATCCAGGACCTTCTGGCTTTCATGGTTTCCATAGAGAAGTCAGGTGTAAGTCTGATAGGTTTACCTTTGTAAGTAACTTGGCCTTTTTCCTTTGCGGCTCTTAATATTCTTTCTTTATTCTGTATGTTTTGTGTTTTGATTATTATATGGCGAGGGGATGTTTTTTTTTTTTTTTTTTTCCAGCCTATTCGGTGTTCTGTATGCTTCTTGAACCTTCATAGGTACATCTTTCTTTAGGTTGGGAAAGTTTTCTTCTATAATTTTATTAAATATATTTTCTGGGCCGTTGAGTTGCACCTCTTCTCCTTCTTCTACTCCAATTATTCTTAGGTTTGGTCTTTTTATTGTGTCCCATATTTCCTGAATGTTTTGTGATGAGAATTTGTTGGTTTTGCTGTTTTCTTTGATCAGTGTGTTTATTTTCTCTATGGTATCTTCAGTATCTGATATTCTTTCTTCTATCTCTTGTATTCTGTTGGTAGTACTTGTCTCTGTAGTTCCTGTTCGTTTACCCAGATTTTCCATCTCCAATCTTCCCTCGGTTTGTGTTTTCTTCATTACTTCCATTTCATTCTTCAAGTCTTGAACTGCTTCCCGTACCTGTCTGATTGCTTTTTCATGTTTCTCTTGATTTTCTTGGGTATCTTTAAGCGATTTATTCATTTCCTCTACCTTTTTGTTTGTAATCTCTAATTGTTTATGGCAGTTTTTCACCTCCTGCTTAAGGTCTTCTATTATTTTCATATAATTCACTTTTGAGTCGGTTTCTTCTAATTCTTCTGGAGTAGGGTGTACAATTCTTCTTATTTCGGGATCCCTGGATTCTGGTGATGTCATGTTGCCTTTCATGTTGTTGGAGGAAGTCTTGCATTGGCTCCTTCCCATCTCCTCTTTCAAATGGAGCCAGGGGAGGCCTGGTGTCTTGGACCAGTCTTTGCTGTGACTGTTTCTGGGTGTATCTCTTTAGTGTAGAAGCAGCGCCCGTTCTGTCGAGCTGGAAGTCCTCAGCACCCAAACATGGACGACTGGTAGTCCAATGACCCGCGGAGAAAAAGGAGGAACTAGGGGGGCAGGGCAGGGACGAGTAGAACACAGGACACCCTGCCTCACAAGTTGAAGGTGCGCGTGCTCCCTTTCATTGGTCTTTGAGGCCTTACATGTAGGAAGGCACTCACTGCTCTTAGTTGGAAGCCTTAGTGTAGGAGCAGAAAACTGTTCCTGAGCAAAGGACCTTGCCGAGAATACAGGCTGGGGGGAGGTCGTGGATAAGAAAGACAGCCCTGCAGAAGGAGCTGGGGGATGGGGGTTTGTGCTCTTTTCCAGGACTATCGCCCCTGGATAGCACACATTCACCCGTCCAGATGGAACTCTTCAGCACCTAAACAGGGCCACCTGGTAGCCCAGTGATCCAGGGACAGAAGGAAGGAAGGGGCAGGCAGTGCAGGATCCAGGAGAGCACAAGAGCCCCTGGAGCCCAGGCTGAGGGTGCCGGGCTCTCTTTCTGGGGACCTTGAGGCTCACTGCTCTGGGTGGGTAGCCTTAGAGTAGCTAATTTTTCTTCATTTAAAAAATTAAAAATCACATTAATCATAAAATTCATTAGCAAATCATTGTGCAAATATTTCACAATTTTAAATCTATTATTTCGAGAATAATGTGTTTGTGTGGCAATATGCATATTCCAAGTTTATGTATATATTTTTCTAGAACTGTAACAATGTTAAAGATGGATAAATACACTTAAGATCCTCAACAGCTTGATACACTGACTTATAAAAAGTTGGTCCTATTAATAAGATTGGTTGGGTACCTCTAGTTCATCATTGCCCACCAACAGAAGATGTGCCATAAGGGGGAAAAGATGAGAAATGTCTAAGCATTGGGATCGGCATAAGTTTTGCTAATGAGATTTAACTGCTTCCTCTTCATTTCTCTAAAAGGGAAGAATCTAAGTCCATTGTCACAACATGTACCATGAGTATCCTGATTCATAGCAGGGCTTTTTCTTGGTCTCTCTTTCCCACTTCCACTTGCTGTCTAGAATTTCACTGCTTTTTAGAAGAAAAGGAGACATCAACACTTGGTAATACCTCCAATCTGATTGCACAAAAAGGCCTGTAGCAGATAGAAGTCCTTGGTGTTGACATCGTTTTGTATTTGCCAATTTTTGCTAATCCTACTCTTCATGACTGTACAATAATTTCACATCTTTTAGGGTACAAGGCAATATTTCAACATCTGCATATGTTGTGTGCTGGTCAAATCAAGGTTTTAGGATTTCCATTTTCTTTGTTCTGTGTCCAGCTTTCAAATTCCTTTTCCTCGGTTTTTCATTTATGGTGTAACAAGCTACAGTCCACAAACCCCACACTGTGTCATAGGGCACTCAAAATTATTCCCTCTGTATTTTTATATTCTTATCCATGCTTCCTGCATACTGCCTCTTCCACCCACTTGGCAACCTTTATGATTAGTATTTCATGTTTAGATCAATTTTGTTTTTACCATCTACATGTGAACAAGAACATAAGATATTCATCTGTATATGGTTTATCTTATGTAATATCTCCTACTTGTACCCATTTGTCCACATGTGACACCATTTTATTCTCCTAAGAACTGAATAATATTCCATGTGTATACAAACCACATTTTCTTTATTCATTCTCTGCTCTGCTGACAGGCATGTGAAACAACACCATGTCTTGGCAAATGTGGGGTGCAACTGTCTCTTCAGCAGAATGATTTTCTTGCCGTTAGACATAGACACTGAAGTAGGTTACTGGGTCATGCAACAATTTACTCCTGTTTCTCTAGGAACACCCATACTATTTTTTCACTGTTCCTATATTAATTTACATTCTCATAAGAAATATGACTTTGTTTTTCTCTTTTCATTCATTAGAAATCCCTATTGTTTGTGGGTTGTCTTTTCCATAATAACCTAATTGCTCAATACAAAAACTTTCCATATATTCCTCTGTGTTTTTACTATATTTATAGTTTTATCATATTTAGTTCCACTTTTCATCCTTCAGTTCTGTGTTGTTGTTTTGAGTGATCAGGCCTTTCTCAATTCTCTTATTTACATCGAAATCTCCCCTGACACCTCTTAGCATCATCTTCTTAGACTCTGAAATTCCTTCATTCTCAGGAAACCTTTTCTTCACAAACATTTACTGAAAGCCATTTTTACTCTCAGCTGATCATAATTAACTCACAGCATTTTAGATGATCATCAATATAATATATTAGCTGGCAGCTGCTTATGAAGTATTTTATTTATCTTAAATATTTTAGGAGATTAATTTTAAAAAGTAGTCTTCTAGAATCTAAGGGAATAAAATGTTTAATCATAGGGAGAAAGTCCAGTTAGACTTAAATCCATGGATTTCAAAGTCAATATTTTGTGTTATCTCACCTATAGTTAATGACTTTCAGAAGACCAATAGACCAATATTTTGCCTTAAAATATAAATCTGAATCCTCAACAAATATCTGTTTTTCTTGCATTCTCAACTCCACATTGGTTTTATGTTTTTTTTTTTTTTTCTAAAAGAATATCAAGTCTTGCTCTCTCAGACAGATGATGCTGGCTGCTTGACTTCTTAACTGCTTTCCAGTTAGAGACTCACTCACTAGGTTAGTGTCATTGCTATAAGAAAACCCTCTGGCCATGGCAATTCTCATAAAAGAAAACATTTCATTGGGCACATACTTACTGTTTCATAGGTTTAGTCTTTATCATCATGGTAAGGAGAAAAGAAGCATGGTTGCAGGGAGCATGGCTACAAACAAACATGATGCTGAAAAGGCAACTAAGAGCTACATAACGATACATAAGGAAGGTGGGTGGAGAGAGAAGAGAGAGAGAGAAAGTGAGGGACAGAAAGAGAGAGAGAGAGACAGAGATGTTGTGAAGGAGCGGCAGGCTATGTTCCCACCCAGCTCCTTTACAGCTAGCTTTATACTCAAAATAACAACAAACAAATTGTATTCTTTTAAACACTGCTCGGCCATTAGTTCTATCCTCTTATTGGCTAACTCTCATACCTTGAATAACCCATTTCTAATAATCTGTATAGCACCATGAGGTGGTGGCTTACTGGGAAGGATCTTAACCTGTGTCCATCTTGGAGAGGAGAGCTATAGCGTCTGCTCACTTCCCTTTTTCCCAGCATTCTGTTTGGTCTACTCTGCCTATCTAAATTCTGCCCTATCCGGCCAAGCAGTTTTCTTTATTAATTAACCAATGAAACAACAGATAGACAGATGACCCTTCTCCATCATTTCTCCTTTTTCTGTTTAAACAAAAAAGGGCTTTCATTTTAACATAACAAAATTACATATAACAAAACAGTTATTAAGCAAGAATTACAGTTACAATATTTATATCTACTTTATCTTTTATCATAACTAAGGAAAACTATAACCATCTATTCTTCAACTCCATCAAAGACTCCAGAAGGATATAATATTACCTAAGTAAACAAGAAATAAGCAACTTCCAAAACTCTACAAATGACAGAGACATCTCGCTGCCTGGACAGTCACCCAAAGTTCTTTTGGACCGTTGGGGCATCCATCTTTAGCCTACAGGCCCATAGTATCCAACAGACTTTTCCATGAAGCAGGAAATTTCAAAGACAGTCAGTCACTATCTGCTGTGTCCTGCAGAATGTCTCGCAGACTCTTTCATGAGTCAGGAACGCCAAACAATCATCTTACCTTTAGGCAAGTTCAGCAGTCCTCTCTGTGAGGGTTCTTTGTGTCCAGTTTATGTATCAGTCCAGGCAAGAGCAGTTTCTTGCCCAAATGGCTATCAAACTCCTTAGGGAGCCTCTTCAATGCCCATCATCTTCTTGAAGTAGCTGGTGCTGCCAGGAGCAGATGTGTCTCATTGATATGAAAAGCCCTAAGTTATTAAACCATTAAATGCCATATTCTGTAGTCTTTGAGAGATATGAAGAATGCCTATATAACTGAAATATATCTCTATAAATCTAGAAAATATAACATGACTACAAGCTTATTAATGATGATTATCTATTAACAACCTATATTTCTTAATTATACATTACATTTTTAAATGAACTACACAATCACAATACCTTAATCAAGATCAGAAATACATATATTAAAATTGACCTTAAAATCCATACCAATGAAAATTATTCATATCTATATCATATCCCCCTTTAAATGTAAAAGAACATTTATAAACAATATTTGGGAATATGGACATAGTTATTTCTCTCCAAACTGCTTCATGCTGAATGGGGATGTTGTTATTTAGGTCTTTCATGGTATAACCTGTATGGTAGGTACATCTCAGTTACCAGTTGAGTGAAGTAATTTTTAAGGGTGTTCACAGCAACCTTTCAGGAAAACGTGGTCTATCATACTATATTGAGATAGAAGCAATTCACAATGTCTCATCCTCTGTGAAAAGAAAAGAAGACCCTCTCCAAAGCATCATATCCTTAGACCCAAATTTGGAAGTCATGATACCTTTAGAACATACATGTAGTTTGGAAGACTACACAATGAAATGTCTCTCTGCATTTAGCTCCTTCACAGTCAAAAAATTCAAAGAAAACACAATGTACATAATCCAGACTCTCTGTGAATTTTTCATTTTTATGTGGCTTATTTTTACTCTATCACTTTACTTTATTCTGTCTCTTTAAACACTTTACCCCCTTTTTTAAAAAGCATTAATTTTATTCTCTATATTCTTTTTCTTCTCTCTCCCAAGCCTACATACATTTATCCAACACTATGACCCATTTACAAGTCTTTTATGTCTGAATCTGTCCTGTTGTGAATCTGTATTTTTTTACTATCCAGGAGCATTTTTTTAAATGCTAAGCACTTCTTAAAAACTTAAGTTGTACCATGTGGAGGTAATATGGTATGGCCTGTGTACTGCCAGTCTAAACCTTAACTGCACTGTTATTAGGATAATTACAATAGTTCCTGCCTGAGGCCAGCACAGTTCAGCATGGCAGAGCTGAGCAGCTCCTGCCTCAGAGCCATTTGGTGCCTCTGAGTCATGCAGAGTTCCAGGCACCTAGCAGTCCACATTGCCATCAAACAAGCCATAGCATTTTACTCCAAATGCTCCATTCAAAAGCTCTGTCTTCTGCAAGAGCCAGACAGAGAATGCAATGGTGGCACAGCCCAGAAAGTGGCATTTTAAAACCACAGCTTTTTTCCTGTTGCAGCTGCTGGGTCAGGGAAATTTCTCTACAGCATGCCCTAGCAAACAGCAAAAAGCTGTGTTAAACTCTGTTTTTTTCTGTGTTTAAAATTAAGTTCTCTCAGGATTTACATGGAGTTCATTACCACATTGGAGCACCACTCTGTACAAATAGGAATGGTGGACTGCATTCCCGCCTTGCTCCTACACGACTGGCTAGCTCATGCCCTAAAATAACAACACACAAATTTTATTCTTTTAAACACTGCTCGGCCCACTAGATCTATCCTGTTATTGGCTAACTCTCATACCTTGATTAACCCATTTCTAATAATCTGTATAGCACCATGGGTAGCTTACTGGGAAGGATCTTAACCTGTGTCCATGTTGGAGAGGAGAGCTATAACGTCTGCTAACTTCCTTTTTCCCAGCATTCTGTTCGGTCTCCTCTGCCTATCTAAATTCTGCCCTATCAGGCCAAGCAGCTTTCTTTATTAATTAACCAATGAAACAACAGATAGACAGATGACCCTCCTCCATCACAAAGAGACAGAGAGAAAGAGAGAGAGAGAGAGATATTAAGCCTGGTGTGAGCTTTTTAAACTTCAAAACCCATCCCCAGTCACACACTTCTTCCTACAAGACAAGACCATATCTCCTCCAAAGGGGCACACCTCTTAATCATTTTGAATAATGATTAAGTCACTTATGAGACAAAGGTCAGGAAGCCTCATGAGAAGAGAAGCCATATTCTGAGATGAAGATGGAATTCCAGCGTTCTAAGTCTTTGAGATGAAAATGGGCTTCTAGCATTCCATGTTTTCCTGCTATAGTTGTTCCATTTGCTGTGTTTTGATTGTTGAAAGCATCATATATCATATTAGAATGAATATAAATATATTTATATCATATAGATATATCAAAGAAATTTTATTTCACTTCTTACCCTAGATTAACATTTCAATTTTTATCCTAGACATAGCTTTAGCAGCCAAACTTATATTAAAAAAAAAAAAAAAACTCTAGTTTCTTTAAAAAGAATTCACTCCTAGTTAAGTTACAAGATACAGGTGCAGCCTCCAATGAGTCACAGTCCTGGTCCTCACAGTCAGATTTTCTCTTAATCATATGGTGTGCTCCTGCTTTAAGGGATAATCTTCCAGGACTTCAAACATTCCTTTGTCTGAATCCACATTTTATTCAATGTAGTGAGTTTTACGCACATGATAGTTTTTGAAACACCACTCCTTAAATATGTGTATGAATATATCTATCCCTAAATATAGTTATAGATGCCAATAAAGAGAAAAAGTGAAAAAAGACAGCTAAGATGTTAATTGATGTGGAAGTGTCATATATCAATCTTTTGATTTCATTGGTTAATTAAATAAAGAAACTGCTTGCCCTGATAGGTTAAAACATAGGTGGGAGGAGTAAACAGGAGGAAGAGGAAGTGAGGTAAGACTCCTCAGACAGACCTGACAGCTCTGCTCTCTGGAGCAGAGACGCCATGCTCAGCTCTCCTGGGTAGACTCGACAGCTCTGCTCTGGAGCAGAGATGCCATGCTCTGCTCTCCCGATAGCTCTGCTCTCTGAGGCACACACGATGAAGCTCCAACCCAAGACCCAAGATGGACATAGGTTAGAATCTTCCCAGTAAGCGCACCTTGGGGTGCTTACACGAATTATTAGAAATGGGCTAGTCCAGGTGCGAGAGTTAGCCGAGAAGAGGCTAGATATAAGGGCAAGCAATGTTTAAAAGAATACAGTTTGTGTGTTGTTATTTCGGGCATAAGCTAGCCAGGTGGCTGGGGTGCTGGGGACACAGCCCCACTGCCGCTCCTATTTCAACAGTTAATAGTTCAAAAGTGTGGTTCTCCAGTAATGAGAAGAATGGAGACATTCAAAACCAAGAATAACTTTCCTCTTGGGTTAAGATTTTCTTTTTTCATGTAATATATAACCTGCCATTGTTGGCAGGTTTCCCTGGGTCTAAAAATGAAATATGAGTATTGTCTTTTGTGATAAGTAATTCATGTCCCATTTGACTAAGCAAGGTAATGACATCTTAAGCACTGAGAGAGAAAAACTAAACTGCTTAAAAGGAAGAATTTTGCAGACAATAATAGTATATGACCGGATGTCTATACCATCCCATACTAAAGAAGAATAGGACCATCCATAGTTCTCTTCAGGATAATGACAGGACAAAAATCACAGTTCAAAGGAGATTAAGATGTATTGTGTCTTCCATTTTTTCAAGCATAAGAAGCAAATTGGTCGTCAAGAGGCATGACTATAACTGTCATGATGATAGTGGTCTGACATCAGCCCATCTTGATACAGAAACAACTGCAAGAATATTCTGATAAGTAGTTGTGCTTGTACATGTGTCAGTCCATTTAATGTGAAGGATTATTTTGAGATAGATAGTGAATACAACAAACATGTAAATTAGTATTTTGACTATCATTGTACAACTCAGAATAAAATTACATCTATAACACTGTATTCAGTCTTAAAGCAGAACAAATATTTTTCTTTGTTGCTCATTTAGTTGGCTATTATTAACCAGATTTAGCAGGCAAACTTGGAACCTAGAAAATCTAAACCCAATGTACTAAGTTATTATATTTTTTATCATCAAGGAATAAAAACAGGGAATGTATATTGGATAAAAATTCAGAAACATCAAAAGACAAAGCATTTCAACTAATAAATTCAAGAATAAACTCATTCAGAGAAAGAAAACTCTATTCTATTTTCCTTCAGCTAGTTTAATTCTTCCTACAGAAAGACCTCTGAGAGATATGGTCCTAAGAGTTTTGTGAACTGGTTCACGTCTATTATTTTCTTTTACTCATTTAGCTATTTTTAGAAGCTATATGTAATTTTTAGATTGAGGGAAACACTAGGACTTAGGGAGTCTTTATATATTCTTGGAGTAGCCAATTGATATCGAGTCACTTTAGCTTTCACCTCAAGAAAAAATAACCCACTTATATTATTTACAATTCCTTCCTCCTGCATTGTCATAGGGGTATTAAGTTTAATGGTCTGCTTTACTTTAACTAAAATTCTTACTGGCTAAAAATTGTGAACTCTTTATGTTCACATCTTCTATATTTCTCATCAAAGTGACTCGCTAGAGGCTCATTGCCTCTTTTGATGACTTTGGATGCATATTTCACAGATATTCTGTTCCTCTGTTAGTGTTGGTTCATGAGAAAATATGGCTTTTTCCATATAACTCCCTTTCAAACAAAAAGTAATCCAGTTTGTTTCATTTAAGTATCTATCTGAGTTATATTTTCAAAGACAAACTGATACTACCTCTTGGCTATTCAGTTTCAAAGTACTCTCTTGCACATGAAACTTGGGATTTTTAGAATAATTTTAGATCTCTGCCCTCAGAGAAGAACAAGGTAGTTATTCCCTTAGACTTTGATAAAAGTTTTAATTGTATTTAGTTTTGTTTTGTACTTCCTGGAGTCTTACTTCTGTTCATTGGGACCATTACAACAGGATAACAACAGAAATTAATTTAAGAAGACTGAAAAGAATTTTTTTATATTTCTTCTAGACAGAATATCCCAAATCAAGTACATACTGTGTCTGATGAAGACTTTCTTTTTCCTTTAAAGATGTCTGTCTTCTATCATACCTTTACGTAAAGGATCATATGGAGAGGAAGTAATCACTCCTCTTAAAATGAGAATGTCATTTCTAGAGAGGTGGCTCCTTAGCTAATATGATATCTGGGCAAACTTGAGGACCTGAGTTTGAATCTCCAAGATTCAACACAACAAAAGGAACAAAAACAGTTATGACTATACTTGCCCATAACTCCAGAATTATAGGCTCAAGACAGGAGGATACAGCTTGCTAGACTAGTGCCCTGCCATACAGGTAAACAAGGGAGAGACCTTACCAAGACCAAGAGGTAAAAAGCAACAGCGAGACACAGTTTCCTCCAATTGCTTCATATGGAATACATGGGACTAAAGTTAATATGTCACACACATATACACCATACACACAAATATAAAGTAAAACAAAATTAAAGGTTAAAGGGGATTGGCCCCATTCTTGAAGACTCCACCCTATGGCCCAGTTACCTCCACAGGTCTTTTGACATATTATATTAGGGAATATAATTTCAACATGATTATAATTTCAGCATGTAGGACACAGCCATAACAAACTCAATAGAGGCCTGAGTCCCAGTAGTTTACCTTGAGGCAATACTTGGTTCCAAGAAAGACCGCAGACTGAGACTACCCAGGCATCATCCAGGAACAGACCATCCAAAGAAAATTCCTAATGTACAAACAATTGTAGATAGGATCATCTACCAGCACACACCCATCGCTTTTCACCAGGACACCCCTAGACAAATGTCAGCCAATCAGGGGTCCTGACCCTCAACTTTGTTACTATAAAAAACACTTTGGAAAGCAGTGTGGCGGTTTCTCAGGAAATTCGGGATCAACCTACCCCTGGACCCAGCAATACCACTCTTGGGAATATACCCAAGACATGCCCTATCATACAACAAAATACATGCTCAACTATGTTCATAGCAGCATTGTTTGTAATAGCCAGAACCTGGAAACAACCTAGATGCCCTTCAATGGAAGAATTGATAAAGAAAGTATGGAATATATACATATTAGAGTACTATTCAGCAGTAAAAAACAATGACTTCTTGAATTTTGCATGCAAATGGATGGGAATAGAAAACACTATTCTGAGTAAGGTAAGCCAGACTCAAAAAGAGGAACAGGGGATGTACTCCCTCATATTTGGTTTCTAGCCATAAATAAGGACATTGAGCCTATAATTTGTGATCCTAGAGAAGCTAAATAAGAAGGTGAACCCAGAGAAAAATATATAGTCATCCTCCTAAATATTAACCTTCATCAGACGATGAAAGGAGACAGACAGAGTCCCACATTGGAGCACCGGACTGAAACCCCAAGGTCCAAATCAGGAGCAGAAGGAGAGAGAGCACGAGCAAGGAACTCAGGACCGCGAGGGGTGCAGGCACACACTGAGACAATGGGGGATGTTCTTTTGGGAACTCACCAAGGTCAGCTGGCTTGGGTCTGAATAAGCATGGAATAAAATCGGACTCGCTGAACATAGCCGACAATGTGGACTGCTAAGAAGTCAAGAACAATGGCACTGGGTTTTGATCCTACCGCACATATTGGCTTTGTGGGAGCCTAGGCTGTTTGGATGTTTGCCTTACTATACACGGAAGGAGGTGGGAGGTCCTTGGACCTCCCACAGGGCAGGGAACCCAGTCTGCTCTTCAGGC
>NW_026068125.1:279268-281952 GCF_014885135.2 Alexandromys fortis
TGGGGGAGGGGGAGGGATATGGGAGACAGTGGCAAGGAAGAGACAGAAATCTTTAATAAATAAATAAATAAATAAATAAATAAATGGAAAAAAAAAAAACCTCTAATAGCTCAGGGTTCTCCCACCACTCGAATAAGATGGACACATGGGGAGTCCGAGTTTACAAACTTGTGTAAAATAAAAGCTCTTTCCTTCTCCCGGTCCTTTTTGAGAGGACTCCATGATCTAGGCATATTACAAGTATATATTTCATAGTTGACTTAATGGTACTACAATTTTGACCTTTAAATTTTTCCAACAGTTAAGAAATCACATCGTATTCAAATATGTTGGTACAAGCCCTGTGTAGCTTAAAAATAGGAGGAGCTGTATTTTGAGAAATATGTTAGGTGATTTTATCAATGTGCAAGCATCATAAAATATTCTTATTATCTAAGAACACTAACTACCACATCCATAACTACACATGGTAAACTTTTATATAATTATAGTACCATGCTCTTGCTTAAACCCACATGAACATAAAAGTGAGCAATGTCTTTTGCTAGCAATATGATAAGGCCTTAGGAATTTTCAACCTATAATTAATCTTATAAGTCTATCTCCCATAGGGTGACAAATACATCATTATAGGTTATATCACTGTATTCTTACTTGAAACTAAAATTCATAGTATTTTAATTAAAATCCTATAAACATAAAATTACTTATCAAGATCTGAGATAGAAAATAAAAGAATTCACAGATTGGCTCCCAATATTACAAGTGCTAAGTTTTTCTAAGACTAAAACTTTTTAATTATGCTTGTGATTTAATGGGCCACTTCCTCTCCTGCTCCCAGAGAGTGACAGATAAAGGTGACATGGCCCAGCTGGCCATAGTGCTCGTGGGGCATGATTGCCAGGTAAGGTGACCTCTGCTATCAAAAATTAGCCACTACAAATTCTGGGCTTCTTACCCTTATGACAGACTTTAAAACATATTGTAATTTTTAGTATATGCTCATTGGTGGCAGCAAAAACTAAAAACAAGATGGTAAACCTGAATAGTCATGGATATTCATAAATGGTACCCCAATTTGTTACATATATCTATCCATAGCTGCTTTATGTTCAATGGACCTGCAACTTGCCTTTGTTTCATTTCTGAGTCTCAAAGCATAATCATTACAACCTAATTACATGATTCTATGCTGAAATATGTAAAAACATTTTGGATAATATTACAGAGTCATCAAAAAGTAATAAAATGAAACTATGGTGATACAAATACAGCAACCTGAAAATATAAAGCCTTAAGATATATTAAGTTTCAGAGAACAATATTTAGTTTAAAAAAAGTGGAAAAATGTAAATAATAGCTGTGCAGCCAGATGATTCCATGGGGGAAAGGATCTGACAAATGAGTTTGGTTCCTGAAATCCACATAAAGGTTATAACACAAAGTTGTCCTCTGACCTCTAGATGCATGTTGTGTCACATACATCTCCATTCATCATATGAACATACAATAATAAGTAGAATTGAAAAGATTTTAATAGTAAAGAAAAACTACAAATAATATTTTGGAAAAGTACTATTAATACTACTCTCTAAAATGGACTCTCTTGCTTTCCTGGAAAAAAATAATGTCCTGGTTTGTGTTAAAATTATTTATTTTTGCATGTTAAATTGTGATAAAAACATTATCATTGCTACTGGGGATTGCGGTGGGTAATAAATATGGGACTTAACTCTTAATTAGCATTACAATTAAGGAGTAGGGAGGGCACAGAGGAGGAAGCTGACTAAGAGAAAACATCTAAACTAAGGATGTCTGGAAGAACCAATCTAGCAGAATTCTTGTTGAACAGAGGCCCAAGTGATCAGACATCACCTAACACAACCAGAATAGATATCAATCTAATACATTAACCAAGTTTCTCTAAAAATATAGCACTGATAGAATGAGTGTGTGTTTGTTCATATATAACCAGCACAAGCATATATGTGTCTATATGTGTGTTTATTTACACATTATATTAATACACACATGTATATCAACAGCAACATACATTTGTATGTTGTTTGAATGAGCATGGCCTCTGTAAATATGTATAGTTGAATACTTGGTCACCAGTTGGTGAAACTGTTTAGGAAAAATTAGGAAGTATGGTCTTATAGGAGAAGGTGTGTCACTGAAGGCTTCAATATTAGTGGAAAAATATTGCAATGATGGAAATGCTAGTGAGAGTAGGGAAAGCAGGCAAAAAGCAAAGTTTCTATCTTCCTGTTCTTTGATAGGGGCTACCATTAGAAGGTGTGGCCCAGATTCAATGGAAATCTTATTTCAAATAATCTGATTAAGAAAATCCTTCAGGAAGAGAACCCGGGCACCCTCAGCCTGGGCTCCAGGGGCTCCTGTGCTCTCCTGGATCCTGCACTGCCTGCCCCATCCTTCCTTCTGTCCCGGTATCATTGGGGTACCAGGCCGCCCTGTTTAGGTGCTGAGGAGTTCCATCTGGACGGGTGAGTGTGTGCTATCCAGGGGCCATAGTCCTGGAAAAGAGCACAAACTCCCCTCCCCCAGCTCCTTCTGCAGGGCTGTTTTTCTTATACACGCCCCCCCCCCCCAAGCCTGCATTCTCTGCAAGGTCCTTTGCTCAGGAACAGTTTTCTGCTCCTACACTAAGGCTTCCAACCCAG
>NW_026068125.1:287934-295509 GCF_014885135.2 Alexandromys fortis
CACCATAGAACCTTCATCTGGCGATGGATGGAGATAGAGACAGAGACCCACACTGGAGCACCAGACTGAGCTCCCAATGTCCCAAGGAGGAGCAGAAGGATGGAGAATATGAGCAAAGAAGTCAGGACCACAAGGGGTGCACCTACCCACGGAGACAGTGGGGCTGATCTAGTGGGAGCTCACCAAGGCCAGCTTTACTGTGACTGAAAAAGCATGGGATAAAACCGGACTCTCTGAATATGGCGGACAATGAGGGCTGCTGAGAAACCAAGGACAATGGCACTGGGTTTTGATCCTACTTCATGTTCTGGCTTTGTGGGAGCCTAGCCAGTTTGGATGTTTACCTTCCTAGACCAGGATGGAGGTGGGGGGGACTTTGGACTTTCCACAGGGTAGGGAACCCTGACTGCCCTTCAGACTGGAGAGGGAGGGGGAGAGGGGGGGGGGAGGGGGAGAGGAGTGGGAGGAGGGGTAGGGAAAAGGGAGACGGGGAGGAAAATGAGAGGCGGAAATTTTTTTTCAATAAAAAATTATATTACAAAAAAAAAGAGAAAATCCTTCAGAGGAAAGCCCATCATTTTAGGATTTAGCTGAATCCAGCTGTAGTCAAATTGAAAATCAAAATAGATCATCACATCAGGAATGAGAGAGTTCTGACTAGAATGACTTAGAAGGAACTAGTAGAATTTAATTTTACAAGGAAGTACACACATTAGCCTCATGAAGGTTGAAAACCTGGCTAAAGGTTTAGTCAAGGAAAGAGTCTTTGTCAATAGCAGCATGCTTTCAAGTGAGCACTCCTGACATTTCTGGCTGTGCAATCCTTTGTGGGGACTGGGAGAGTGGGGGTAGTGGGGGGATGTGGGGGATGTGGGGGGAGGGGGGGGGAGGGGGGGGGAGGCATCATGCCTATGGTCAGAAATTTAGTAAAATCCAGTTCTCCACCAACTTGGATGTCATCTTCCCTAGCCTGGCATCCATGAGAAACAAAACATCTATAGTCATTGTCAAATATACTCTGAGAGATAAATGTCTCCCCTACTGAAAGCCATGACTGAAGAATTCTTGTGTAGAGTTGGGCAAAACTAAACAAGTTTAAAATACTCAAATGTTGAAGCATTGAAGACAATAATGTATAATAGGAAAATCTGGGTCATTTCTTCTTAGTTGTTTCAAGTATGAGTTTACAGAATACTATGCACAGAACTTGCCTACCCCAGTGTTAATTGATTTCAGTAGGAATAATTATTAGATGCTCTTAGAACATAGTCCTTAAACTCCTGAATAATGAGCATTAGTTTGGACACAAGATATTTCGATATATTATTGAAGGTCTGCACAGTAGTAGAAAATGATTAAGCAAGAATAGCTTGTATAGCAGCTGTTACTACAACTTTTATCAGTGGTGATGACTGATATTGTCAACTTGACAGGATTTAGAATCACCTCAAAGATAAGCTTCTGGGTTTACCTGTAAGTGATTACATAGATTAAGTTAATTATCTGAGAACCAATTGTGACTGTAAATGGCATCATTCAATGGCTGAGACTCCAAACTAAATAAGACAGAGAAAAATTATGAACACAAGTATTTAGAGCTCTCTGCTCAGACTGTGGATGCAATATCACCAGGTGCTTCCTTTCCCTGCCACCAAACCTTCCCTGCCCTATGATGGACTATGTCCTCCTGAACTAAAAGCCAAAATAACTCTTTATTCAGTTATATTTGTCAACATGTCTGTAGTCCCAGTACTCAGGACTTAAAAACAGGAGCATTGAGAGTTCTAGGTCATCTTTGAGTACTTGGAATTCAAGGTTAACCTGGGCTATGTCAAAAGTAAAAGCAAAAACATTAAAATAAGAGGCCCATTAATGAGAAGATAGAACAACACAATGGTATGCATGGGAGAAATTTATTTTTCCTAAAATATTTATTCATAGGAGGAAAGTAAAAAAAAGACAAAATAGAAATAAAAACCCCATTAACATACCTAGATAAATGGTTTGGTAGAAGCACTGTAGAAGAAGCATTTAATAGCACAAAACTGGACAGAAAAATTGGAAAATAAAACTTGCCCAGTGTGGATATTTCTGCTAGTTTCAAATTGTAAATAGCAAAGACATCCCAATTTGTAATCTAAGACTGCCTCACAGAGAAGAGGGAAGGAAAATGGATGAGGACCAGAAGGAGAAAACAAAACACTTGAGCAAATCCATAAGAGTTTCTTGGGCACTTGACTAACTCAGTATGAAGCAGACATCCCTGCTACCCTGCTTTCAGAAACACAGAGATAAGAAACTCTGTTCTCTGCTTGAAAAGATGGCAGAGGAGAATTTCAGCCTAGGAAGTACAGAAGGCAAGAAAAGAATGCCTTCCTTAGACGATACCATTAAAATAAAAGTTTGTCAAAAAAAAAAAAAAACCTTAAAAAAAAAAGAAAAGAAAAGAATGCCTGAACCAGGGCTTCCTAAAACAAAAGTTTGTGGATAATTATTTATTTTTTTAATTTAAAAAGATATATTAAAATGAGTTAAATTCTTGAGCCAAAAGTAAAACTTTTAATTATCACTGCTGTTTCTAAATTATGTTTTGTATTCTTCAGTCAGGGTCATTGCTCTTCTTCCACTGCCCACTTCACATTTCCTTGGACAGTGATAAGAGCTTGGTCCCAAGTAATCTCTCCTCCCTAATTGTAAAATATGAGATAGAATTAAGAGGCTGTAGCTCAAACACTACCTTCCAATAGAATCCAAAGTCCACAAGTCTTGTCTCTATGTCCACAGTTCCAAATATGACGAGGCACAAAAAATTAGTTAGTACCCAACAAAGAGACATTTGTAAAAGAAAAAGAGTAGGCACAAAGAAAACATTCCACACCTACCATTACTATCATAGAAAATATGGTTTATGAAAAAAGAAGACTTTTCTCAAAATTACTATGGAACGTCAGAAGTCAGCACTGGGGTAGTGATATGAAAACGGACAGTATAACAGAACCGGGAGTAAAAAAGAAACCCTTATAATCAGGATGGATATCTTCAGCATATAGACCATGGCATTTTCCACAAATGACTTAAGACTGAATATATTTTTACAAAAAAGGACAATTGCTAGCTCTTATCTAGTTCATGAATAAAAATAAATGCAAAACTTTCAGAAGCAAATGCAAGAAACAACCTTTTTGATCCTGTCCACATATATATAAAATTAATTCACTGTAAATCACATTCTCAATAAAAAAATACTTTCACATTTCTAAAAAAACAAGAAAGTACAAAGTCAAGACACAAATTGAGAGAAGATATTTTAAAAGTACAAATATGTAATAAAAGTCATCCAAGCAGAATATATTGATAGCTAAATAATAAGAAGAAAATTATTCAATAAAAATAAAAAAATATTTAATTAAATGCCTTAAATAAATTGTTAAGGTTTTCCAACATTATTAATCATTTTGCAAATGTACATTAAAATTATAATAAAATAGAAATTTATACTAACTTGAATGTCTATGTATAGAAAACAGACAACAAAGGAGTAAAATTTAGCAAGGATTAGAAGAAATCTGATGCTACTCATGAGAATTAGTTACAAAATGTTACTAAATAAAGCATGTTACTAAATGTTACTAAAATGGAACATCCAGTTAGGAAAATAATTTGCTAGTTCCTTAAAAACGTAAGCATAATTTACTAATAGTTTATTAAGATAACTATCCTATGAGTGAGTACACGTGATAATTGTCTTTCTGTATCTGGGTTACCTCACTCAAAATGTTCTCTAGTTCCATCCATTTTCTTACAAAATCAAGCTGTCGTTATTTTTTCTGCTGTATAGTACTCCATTGTGTAAAGGTACCACAGTTTTCTTTATCCATTCTTCAATCGAGGGGCATTTAGTTTTTTCCAGGTTCTGGCTATGACAAACAAAACTGCTATGAACATAACTGAGCACATGTCCTTGTGGCAAAATTGAGCATCCTTTGGATATATACCCAAAAGTGGTATTACTGGGTTGTGAGGAAGGTTGTTTCCTAATTTTCTGAGAAATCACCACACTGACATCAGAAAGGGTTATACCAGCTTGCATTCTCACCAGCAGTGCAGAAATTTTCCCTTTACCCCGCAACCTATCCAGCATAAGTTGTCATCAGTGTTTTTGATCTTGGCCATTCTTACAGGTATAAGATGAAATCTCAGAATTATTTTTATTTACATTTCTCTGATGGCTAAGGATGTTGAACATTTCCTTAAGTGTCTTTCAGCCATTTTAGATTCCTCTGTTGAGAGTTCTCTGTTTAGGTCTGTACTCCATTTTTTATTGGATTATGTGATCTTTTGGTGTCCAGTTTCTTGAGTCACTCATCAGTGGTTTTTAAAAATAAAGGTAAGAAAACCAGCCTACAAACCACAATCCCAGAGAATTTAGACAACAATATGGACACTAAGAGAGACTTACATAGATAATCTACATGGGAAGTAGAAAGTATAAAAAGACAAGATATCCTGAATAAATTGGGAGCATGGGGACCTTGGGGGAGGATTGAAGTGGGGAGGGGAGAGGCAGGGAGGGGAGCAGAGAAAAATGTAGAGCTCAATAACCATCATGGATAAATAAATAAATCAAACAAAAAAAGATAACTATCCTAGAGAAAGGAAAGCTGTCTATATCAGGGCTTATATATCACTTCTTATGGAGTATCACTCATGATAGACCAATCTGGAGACAATTCAAGTAATCAGCTTGAGAATGGATAAACAAACTATGATATACCTACTAAGGTAAATAATGTTTGGTAGTATAAAAAATACCCTGTATGTATAGATGATAACACTAATAAAAGTAGTAAGTTGAAAACAGGGGAAAGGTTTATTTAGCGAAGGAAATAAGCATAGGGGAGAATACAGGAGTGAAAGGGAGGGTTAGTCCAAAAGAGAAGTACATTTGAGACCTATGGAAGTCTGCTATCTCAAAGCTCAACTTAGTAGATATATGGATAGATAGACAGACAGACAGAAAGCTAGATATAGTAGAACTCATGTGACATGAAAGGGGAGTACTGAGGCTAAAAAATTGAAGCAGGGATGGATGGAAAGAAAAGAAGAAAAGACAGTAGCAGGGAGGTTAATGAGAACTAAAAGCCTATAAAAAGGTCTTATGGAAATACAATACTTAGAAATTTAATTTCAAAATACAGCTTTAAAAAAAGATGTTCAGTTGCAATTAGCTCACTATATGAACAATGTTGATCACAGATCTCATGGGTATTAAATAAAAGTCATAATAAAAGATACTGGATAATTATTTATGAGCTATTGGCCAAGGTGACCCCAAGGGGCTCTACAACAACACAGGCTATTGGCATTATCCCTTGTTACCCTCCATTTCCATATGATAAGACTGAAGCTACAAGCAACACACTTCTGCTATAGGACATAGAGAAATCAATCTCAAACTGACTGGGAAGTTTTTTCACTGCTGGCTATTTTCTATAGTGACTAAAGAATGCTCTGAAGACTGCTGGGATAGAAAATTTATCTATGTGTTTGACTGTGTGATGCAAAACCAACCTGCCTGGCAAGACATGCCTACTGAAATAATACTGGCACAGCAGTTAATACATAGCTAACCATTTTATTATTGGTTTTGAGGCCTGATCTACAAGAGGGTTTTTCATGCCTTGAAATATAAATTTGGCAAAAGCCATAGGGAGGTCATAGGCTTTAGGACAGAGCTTGTATTGCTATTTTGCTAAATTGCCTTCTAAATACTTGTACTTGTGCTTGTAAGCCTGGGCTTCTCTGCATCTTGCTCAGAAAGGTTCTTTACACAGCAGATAACCACCAGTGGAAGATACAGACTGTGAAGATGCTGAGAATAAGAGAATGAGTGCTCATCATTAAATGGAACATCTGTTAACCCCACTATCCCAAGACTCAGAGACGCAGGAGGAAGCAGATAGAATGCAAGCACCAAAGGGTGGAGAGTATTGTGAAATCTGTGTTTCAGCCAGGACATAGATATTAAAACCAGCTTACAGCAGTTGTGGTTACCTGCATAAGCCAGCAAAATTTCTAACATAGATGGAGTACATGCTGTCCATGCCCCATCCCTTGCTGAAGAGTTATTGACAACAGACAGCTGCCAGAGAAGTGTGTGGGAAATGTACTGCCTCTAGGCACCACACCACACATGTATGGGCAGTACTAACTAGACTTCAAGGGTTATAAAAAAAAAAAAAAAAGAAAGCTGTAAATTTGAGAGAAATTTTTTTGGTAGTAGGACATAGGTGGAATCAAGGGGAGAAATGATGAATATATATGATTATATGTCATAATACATAATGTATAATATTGTGTAAAGTAAACAAAATTTTTTCCTTAAAATTTATTAAGAAAACTCAAAAATTAAAAGTAATTGGATGGAAGGGAGAAAAATATAGCCAAAATGTATAAAAAGTAAAAATAAATACAGATTCAAAAATATTCTCAGCAAAAGAAATCAAACATAAAGTATATATGGTATATAATTTCATTTCATTAAAACTTATAGAGACAGATATTCAGTAAGTGATTGACTGGCTCTTGAAGAAATGAGATTGTCAAAATATTTGTTCTAGGGGATGGGAATGATGGAAATGAAAGGGTTTTTTTTGAAGTTTACAGTTCCAGCTAACATGCATTGTTCTGAAAAAAGTTAAAGATCATATATATACAACCAGGCTAAACCCTCTAAATGTGGGGGTCAGCTTTATGGCTGGGGCAGACTGAGGGGCCACTGGCAATGTCACCAGGATTTATTTATTCCTACTGCTTGTACTGGCTTTTTGAAACCCATTCTCTTTGAATGGATAACTTGTTCAGTATAGATATAGCAGGGAGGGCCTTGGTCCTTCCTCAAAACAGTGTGCATTACCCACTCTGAGGAGTAGATGCAAGGAGGGGTGTGGAGGAAATGCAGAGAGAATGGGAGGAGGGTAAGAAATGGGAATCAGAATTTGTCTGTAAAATGAAAAAAAGATAGTGTGTTTTCTTTCATGAAAAATACAATAAAAGTGGAAAGCAGCAATAACAACAAGAAAGAGCATGCACACATTTTGATAAAAGTACAGAGTATGAAGAAACTGGTGTCTGCTCAAAAGTGCGGTGTGGAAACTAAGGCAGATGTCTTTGCAATGGAAAATTCTGATAAATGCTACCAGATAAGGGGTAGTTAGTATCATAGCAAGGATAGTGTTGGCAGATCATTTTGGCCTAATCTGATGATAATCTTTATTTTTTTATTGAGAATAAGAAAAAAAAGTTTCCGCCTCCTCCCAGCCTCCCATTTTCCTCCCCCTCCCCCCTCTCTTCTCCCCCTCCCCCCACTCCTGTCCCCCTCCCTCTCCTATCCAAAGAGCAGTCAGGGTTCCCTGCCCTGTGGAAAGTCCAAGGTCCTCCCCCCTCCGTCCATGTCTAGGAAGGTGAACATCCAAACTGGCTAGGCTCCCACCAAGCCAGAACATGAAGTAGGATCAAAACCCCTTGCCATTGACCTTGGCTTCTCATCAGTCCTCATTGTTCGCCATGATCAGA
>NW_026068125.1:300857-311876 GCF_014885135.2 Alexandromys fortis
TCCCTTGATTCTGGTGAAGTCATGTTGCCTTTCAGGTTGTTGGAGGAAGTCTTGCATTGGCGCCTTCCCATCTCCTCCTTCAAATGGAGCCAGGAGAGGCCTGGTGTCTTGGTCCAGACTTTGCTGTGAATGAGTCTCTGGGTGTATTTTTCAGTGTAGAAGCAAAGACCTTCCCGTTGAGCTGGAACTCCTCAGCATCCAAACATGGACTACCGTCCAGATGGAACTCCTCAGGACCGCTCTGGGTGGGTTGTGGATGCAAGCCTGATGTCTCTCCTGGTGCGGGGTTTGCCCTGTCGATTCGGATTCGGTCCTAGAGCCCGAACAGGCTGGGCCCAGTGATGTCTCTCCTGGTGCCTGGACTGGAACTCCTTGCTGCTAGGTGTCTCGTAAACAAAGGACCTACCTAGCTTTCTGCAGGCAGGCTAGTGGGAACAAAGGAGCTACAACCCTCCCGTTTGCCCTGCCGATTCGGATTTGATCCTAGAGCCCGAACAGGCTGGGCTGGGAGATGTTATGTGGTCAAAAAGGGAAGGGAGTCAGACGGAGGCGGGGAGGGTTGTGGATGCAAGCTGGGTGGGATAGGAAGAGAGAAGGTATCGGGCAGAGTAGCCCCTGAGGATGACCAGGAAGTCCTGATGATAATCTTAACTGTACTCTTCCTCCTCAAAACCTACAATGCCAACATAACCTTGAGAAACATCAGTCATTCCAACAGAAGAACTCTCTACAAACTGTCCAATCATTAATCCACAAAAGTGTCATGGTTAAAAAAGCAAAGTCTGAGAACTTGTCACTGACCAGGGAAGGCTGAGAACATATTATGATTAAATGTGATTAGGCATCTGTAATGACATTTCAATTGTATTTTAAGGAATAAAGACTGACTGAAGACCTGAGAGTAAAATAGTCCCACTGGTCTGCCTTACAGACCAGGATATGGCAATGCACACCTTTAATCCCAGGAGCCACACTAGTTACCATAGAAACTGGTGCATGCTTTTAATCCTGTGGGAGTCAGCCATGATAAGTTAACAACAAACACCAAAATATTAAACCTGTGTGTGCAGAAAATATGTATGTTTTAGCCACATCATTAACATTGGCAATCCACATGCAGGAGTTCATGCAATTAGAAAGCAATTTTGAAATCTGAGAATTCATATTAGCTCACCAAGAAGCTGCTACTGCTGGTTTTGTCCTTTCGATTTAGATGATTGAGATGAACTCAGCCAATTTCAGGCTTGGAAAATAGATCTGTGACCATTAAACAGTGGGTTATCCTTGAACATTCTTGATGTATTACACATTGATCCATCTCTGTGGGCTTTTCTTTTTCAGTCATTGGGATTACTGCCTGGATTTCAAAATTGCAATTTGATTTATGCTATTCAGTTCATTTAATCCCTGTGTTGAATGTGTGAATTGTAATTCCCACCTGGGTATACACAAACCACCAGCCTAGAGTTTGGAGCAGGCAAGTAACTTCATTTAACAGCTGTTAAATAGGGGAATCCACAGGTAGCTTTCACTCAAATGTTAACTGCTGTCAGTGCTTTGCTCATAAACCCACCGAAGTCAGGTTCTTTGAGCTACATTGCAGAGAAATATAAAAGTAAGATAAGTTACAGACGCCTTGGCAAGAGGAAAGATAGATTCAGACCTGGAACTGAATGTTTCTGAGCCCCTGAAGCCAATACCAGCATGGAAATGAAATAGTGATGGATGCTTGTAGGACTGTTGGTGTTTTCACAAACAGCAAGAATTTGAAGAACAATTCCTAAGGACTAAGGTGAGAGAGAAAGCACTTTCAAAAGCTAATTGTAAAGAAGCTGTGTAAAGTCAATTGGCAAATTATCAAAGTGTAGAGCAGCGCTGAGCCAGAACAGAATTATTCTGTTGTCAGTTGCTTTGGAATATTCTGAACAAATGGACACTAGATTTGGAACTAAGCAATTAGCACGGTGATGTTATGGAAGCCAGCTGTTTTGAATACTGCATCAACAGCAATCACTTTGTATATACATGGTACCTCAGCCCAGGGCCTAGACGGCATGCTGGATTATCTTC
Organism: Alexandromys fortis; assembly: GCF_014885135.2. Classification (NCBI taxonomy): domain Eukaryota; kingdom Metazoa; phylum Chordata; class Mammalia; order Rodentia; family Cricetidae; genus Alexandromys; species Alexandromys fortis. The sequence continues at coordinate 302,928 of NW_026068125.1, forward strand.
AAAAACAAACAAACAAAAAGGCAACTGTTCTGAGAAGCAAGTAACAGGAGGGACGAAAAAATGGCATGATTAAGTTAAAAGTAGTAGGCAATTTGGGATGGACTAACTTTGCAAAAGAGATAGTCAAGCAGTAGAAATCGTACTTTAGATTCTGAACTTTGATTTTTATTCTCGTATACAAACATTTGGTACCTTCTAAGATCTCTGTGCACTGCAGCAGGTAGTCAAAACTCCCACTTCACCACAAGACCACAGGAGAACAGTCCCTGCTCTACAATGTACTATATTACCAAACTGTGCTTCTCAGCACATGAGGGATATTCAGTGCCTTAAAGATGTGATCTATTCCCAAACTTGCACTAGGTTTATGCCTATGTAACTGTACTGCAAGTCAAGGAGCATTATAAGTGTGTCTCTGAAGTCCTATCATGGCTTCTCAGTACTCGACTACCTGGCATTGCTGAAAACACAGGAATCAGCTCTTCTTTTCAGATGTCCCAAAAAATATTCAGTTATCACTTTGTGGACTGAGAAAGCAAATGCATTGTCCTCAAGGATATCAGAATTGAGAAGGCAGGCCCATAGGAGACAGAGCTGGGAGTATCTGGAGAATAAGCTACCTGGTCTCCCAATTCTTCATTTTCTATTGTCCACTTGGGTCAACTGTCAAATTTATGTGTTGATTCCTTCAACTGCACTTCTTAATCATTAAGTACTTATATTATGAGATTTTATATACAGATAAGCCAGTGATACAAGTGTTCAGAAAAACTTCTGAGACCAATGATTATAGACTAAATTTAGCTTTTCCTTTTTCATAGTGTTAGTGTGGGTAAGATTTCATCCACACTAACAATTTTGTGGTAGGATGTCTTCTTCTAGAGGGTGAACAGCAACTGCATTTGTTTTTATAATCACCTGATGAGGATGCAATGGTGGTTCAGTTCAGGGCCTGTATTGACATGTATTACAGAGAAATGAAAAAGTAAGATAAGCCCAAGACATCTAATGATAATGAACTATTTCCAGGGGCAAGTGAAATGACTCAACAGTGGACAATTACAAAAAAGGCATGGCTGTTGGGATGCCCCGCTGGTCAAAGGTTGTAATCTACCATGGCCTTGAAGATCTCTCCAACCTTGGCAAAACTTAGAGGACTCTCCCTCAGCCCAGAGGAGGCTTCCTGCTCTTTACCTAATCTTATTTGAAGAATGTCTCTAGATCTGGATGCCTGACTCATCTCAAATATGATCCTTGACAGAATTCTCTGCAGAAGTTTTCCCCCACTGACCATGTATGGTAATTAGACATAGAGTTAGGAGGTTTACTATAGGATTGTGTTTCTACATATGATAACTAAGACTTGTACTATGTGCTTTGTGATAGGAGTGTGCCATTTAATGCAATTAAGTTGTGTCCCAGCCACTGCCCTCACCCCATATATCTGCCCTCACTCTTGAATGAAGCTGAGCTGTAACATTGAAGCAGTCTCCTAGAAGGTTATTTCATCATATCACTGGAAAAACAAGGCCTCACTTATTGCTTCTGCCCTCTCGGTCCTTGTGTTCCAGTGGCCCACAGACCACAAAGCAAAAATAAACTCACACCTGGTGACCTGAGTTCAATCCCTGTATCCTGAAGTTGGCAGAAAAGAGTTACCACCTAAAATTTGCTCTGAACTCCATATGTAGACCTTTAGACACATACACACACAAACACACACGAACACACACATATACTTATATAGGTAGATGATAGATAGATGATAGATAGATAGATAGATAGATAGATAGATAGATAAAATTTAAAGGTAGTTCTTTCCAGGTATTTTTCTCTCTTTTCAGCACTCAATTCTGCATGCTATATAGCCATAGTGGTTAGTTCAGGGTTCCCATTAAATTTTTTATAGTTATCCTGGACCTAGAAACAGAGAATGTATCCATTAGTTTTGAAAGAAAATGTTTCCATAATGACAATTGATCTTAATATATGATGATGTTGATTGATAAAAACTCAGCCTTAATAGACATAAATTGCAGTCAATAAACCTCCACATTCTGTGATTTTAAAATATTTTATTCATATGAAAATAACAAACATACAAATAGAAAATGCATATTTGTTTCTTTAAAAATATATATAAAATCTTGTTGACTGTATCCTTTGCTTTACAGAAGCTTTTCAGTTTCAGGAGGTCCCATTTATTAATTGTTTCTCTCAGTGTCTGTGCTACTGGGTTATATTTAGGAAGTGGTCTCCTATGCCAATGCGTTCAAGTATACTTCCCATTTTCTCTTCTATGAGGTTCAATGTGGCTTGCATTATGTTGAGGTCTTTGATCCACTTGGATTTGAGTTTTGCACATGGTGATAGATATTGATTAATTTTCATTCTTCTGCATTTGATATCCAGTTATTCCAGCACCATTTGTTTAAATACACTTTCTTTTTTCCATTTTATATTTTTTGCTTCTTTGTCAAAAATCAGATGTTAGTATGTGTGTGGATTAATGTCTAGGTCCTCAATTCTGTTCCATTGTTTATCCTATCTGTTTTTATGTCAATAGCAGGTTGTTTTCAGTACTGCAGCTCTGTAGTAGAGTTGGAAGTCAGGTGTTTTGATGCCTCCAAAAGTTCTTTTATTGTACAGGATTGTTTTGGCTATCCTGTTTTTTTTTTTTTTTTTGCTTTTCCAGTTGTTTTGAGGGGTGTGAATAATTTTGATGGGTTTTGCATTGAATTTGTAGATTGCTTTTGGTAAGATCGCCACAAGACAAAATGGCAGCCTACAGAAAGGGAAAAGATCTTCACCAACCCCACATTGGACAGAGGTCTGATCTCCAAAATATACAACGAACTCAAAAAAATTGCTCATCAAAAGTACAAATAATCCTATAAAAAATGGAGCAGAGACCTAAACAGAGAACGCTCAACAGAGGAATTGAAAATGCCTAAAAGACTCTTAAGGAAATGATCACCATTCTTAGCCATCAGAGAAATGCAAATCAAAACCACTTTGAGAAATCATCTTACACCTGTAAGAATGGCCATGATCCAGTTGTAAGGCTTTTTCTCAATTAGTGATCAATAGGAAATGGGTCAGTTCATTGTAAGTGGTGCCATCTCTGGATACTATAAGAAAGCAAACCAAGCAAGCCAAGAGAAGCAAACCAGTAGCAGTTCCCCTCCATGGCCTCTGCATCAACTCCTGACTCTGGGATCCTGCCCTGTTTGTGTTCAAGTCTTGGCATCCTTCAGAGATGAACAGTGATGCTGAAGTGTAAGTCAAATAAACCCTTTCTTCACCAACTTGCTTTTTGGTCTTGGTATTATGTCACAGAAACAGAAACTTGAGGACAACTAGTATGTGGAGAGATTTTTGTGAAAAAAACTCTTAGGTCATTCTTACTCAAGTTAGAAGACTTATAACTGGGTCCATAAAGAGGTAGGCTGGAATGAGAGCTAATATGTTGCTCTTGTCAGTATCTGACTACTGCCCTAACCATGAAGGGCTGCTTCATACCCTCTCACGAAGCCTGTTCCAACAGGGTGAAATAAAATGTAAATGGGCCTCTGGAAATCTGTCCCACCATGATATAAGCTTGAATTCAAACTGAATTAATTCATCATGACCTCATTCATGTGATTATCACTCATTAAGTAACATGTTCTAAGCATATAAAATACATAGGTAGATGTGGCAAGGTATTCCCCTTAAGGAACTTGGAGAGTAACTGAGGGTAACAAATGTGTACAAGCCCAGGGAGATGAATCAATGGGCAAAACCATTTCTATTCAAGCATTAGGACCCGAGTTCTAATTTCCACAACTCTGATAAGGCAGGATGCAGTGTCAGGGGTCTACAACTGTAACACTTCTATGGCAGAATGGAAAGCAGATACAGGAGAACCCATGGAAGCATACAGACAGCTATCTTGAAGTATGCAACGGTAAACAATAAAGAGATTCTTTCTCAAACAAGGTGGAAGGTAAAGACTTGTCCCAAGGTTGTACACTGACCTTTGCACACCTGAGCTCCCATATCACACACACACACACACACATGCACACACACACACCAAATGCACACAAAAATATGTAAAAATGTATGTATTGCATTAAAAAAATAATCAGAAACATTGATAGCTCAAAGTCAGGTTTGAGTAACTACTAAAATATGTTTCAAAACAAACAAGCAAACAATAATTTAAAAAGGCAGATGTGGCATATGAATAAAACATAGAAAACATCTGTGAAAGAAGTTATTGTTAACCTAAGATTTGCAGAACATTTAAGATTTAAGATAAGGCAGAAAGGTTAATGAAGGAGTTACATTAAGAAAATTGAAAAACTATCAAATGTTTTCATTTGAACTATTGTATAGTTACTCATTACTCTTGTTCTAGCCCTGACTGCATAAAGTTTCAGCATGTTCAGTATGTCATTCAGTAGTCCAAAGGTAATGTTATATCCACTACTTCTTTTTCACCATAACGTCAGTGTATATGGTGCTAACATCAAGCAATGAAAGAGCATGTTCTATTTGTCTTTGGGCAGATTTAAGTTTTGAAGGATGTGTAGGAAAGGCTGGTGATTGACCTAACTGGCATGAAAGTTAATTCTACTGCTGCCTGTTCTTGGTGGATATTGTTGAATTGGAGGTCTTACTATTATTTAAAAGCTTTTTTCTCTCTGAGAGGAAACTTAATATCAGTAATTTCCTAGTAACTTTCCCCACTAAATTTTAATTGTTTCCTGAACAACAGTAGATTGATTTGGATCTGGTTAAGACACTGCCTAAAATCTTTAGTTTGTAAAAACAAATAATTTGATGAAGAAGAGCAATGAGGACTTATTCCTTTAAGAGAAATTTCAGTGAATTTCACACAAATCACCATAGAACATTTAGTCCCATTTTGAGATTACTGTTTCCCATCATTTTCCATTTGAACTCAGTTTCTTGTTGATAGTTAAAAGTAAACATGAATTCTAACTCACAAAGAAACTGTTTTTTATTTCTATAGCGCTGTATCAACTCAAAATGTTTGCAGATGTGGCCACAAAAATAACTCATTTTATATTGTGCAATAAAAGATAATTATTCTCTGAGAGGTTGGTGAGACACTCTGACCTTTGTCTCTTAGGAGAATTCTGTTGTCCCTAATTAAAGAAAATAGTAAGTCAATACAGATTGCCCACAGTGAGTAGAGGGAGGGAAAATGAGTGGAGAAGGTACCTGGAGCACAGCTTTTCTTCTGGGGACTCATTAGTCTCCACTGTAACCATCCTCGGAGGGCATGGTGCTTCTCTTTAATGGGGCCCTCCTTCTGCACTGCGAAGGCAGACAGGAGAACTTAAACAAGACCCACTAAAGATGCAGAGTATTAAAAGGAAAGCAAATGAAACATACTGGCTCAAGATAACATGAATTGTAAAAACATTCATATTAACCCAGGCTTTTTCAGGCCCAGGCCAGCTGGCCTTGGTGAGTTCCCGATAGGACATCCCCATTGTCTCAGTGTGTGGGTGCCCCCCTCGCAGTCCTGAGTTCCTTGCTCGTGCTCTCTCGTGGGAGCCTAGGCAGTTTGGATGCTCACCTTACTAGACCTGGATGGAGGTGGGTGGTCCTTGGATTTCCCACAGGGCAGGGAACCCTGATTGCTCTTTGGGCTGACAAGGGAGGGGGACTTGATTGGGGGAGGGGGAGGGAAAGGGGAGGCGGCGGTGGGGAAGAGACAGAAATCTTTAATTAATTAATAAAGAAATAAATAAATTAAAAAAAACATTCATATTAGTTATTTTTCCTGTTGTCACAAACGAATTTTTGACAAGACACAGATCAAAGAAAGGAGAGTTAATAGTTTGAAAGAATGCACTCTATCATGGTAAGGAAGATATAGAGACTAAAGCCTGAGATGCCTGTCACATTGCACTTTCAGTTAGGAAGCACTGATTGAGCTGGAATTGGCACTGGGATGTAAATCCCCAAGACCTGACCTCCCTTCTCCAACAAGGCTTCACCTTCTAGATATTCCACACCTTCCCAAGAGGCACCTCCAGTTGTGGCAAAGAGTCTAAATCAGAAATCTTGGGGACACCTCAAATTCCAACTACAGCATCACTAACTCTGTGTTCTCACACCATGTGTGTCTTTGCAGGACTTCAAGAAAAGAGGTGCTGATATAAATGTCTCTTTCTAGTGACACGGAAAAATATATTAGAACAATACATAACATTATCAGATGGTCAGATGCCTTAAATTCTAACTGGTGGGATGTGTTCTGTGCTTTTAAAAATTCTATCCTTATAAATAACTCTATCTTTTACAGTATATAGTACTGTATATATTGTTATAGTAACAAGCGTGATGTAGGAGGTCCTTCTGTTTATGTGTTGCTTTCATTGGTTGAATAAAGAAACTGCCATGGCCTTTTCATAGGGCAAAATTTAGGTAGGCAGAACTGAATTCTGGGAGGAAGAAAGCAGAGACAGAGATCTGCCATGGAGATGCCAAGTCAGACATGCTAAATCTTTCCCAGTAAGCCATGACCTCGTGGTGAACACAGATTATTAGAAATGTGTTAAATCAAGATGTAAGAGTTAGCCAATAAGAGGCTAGAGATAATGGGCCAAGTAGTAATTTAATTAATATAATTTCTGTGTGTTTATTTCAGGTGTAAGGGAGCTGGAAGCCAGGTGAAATGCAGGCCCTCCCTCCATCAATACAAAAGATAAATGAAGACACTATGTTTAATTACCTGCTCTTACCAACTAATGCAGTAGTCCTACGAATCTATAAAACCTGGTGTAAAAATAAGTGAATATGAGAATTAGAACACTCTTTGCAGAAAGTTTTATTTAGTTGTACTAGCATGTTAGCCAAGAATATACATTATAATAGATGTCCATGGAAATCTTAATTCCATTTTCTTAGACAACCCATCATATATTTTTAACTGGAGATTTCATAGTTTATATTTCCAAATATGTTTTAGTCATTGTCCTGTGAATGACTTCCACAGAAAGCCAAATATTTCTGTAGGCTAAGAGTGGGGCTATAGTTTCAAAACACAACACAAAAAAAAGTGGTTTTACAATCTGTAACTCCACTATATGTTTATGCCAGGGTCTTCTGCGGAAAACCTGTCACCATCTTTGCTTATAATCTTAGGAAAGATCCTTATCTGCAAACCTTACTTCATATTTCTTCATAGTATATTAGAAGATTTAATTCAGGTTTCATAGCATATTAATTCCTTTCAACAGTCAACAAATTTTGTCTATAATGTGCTCAGGGCTAAGGTGGTGTAATTTCCACTGCTTTTTAAAATCTGTATCCTTTACATTGTGAAAGCTCCACCAACTGCCTTTTCCACATGGGTGTAAATAGAGTTTACATTCTAGTGAGAAAAATCATTGTCAAAACATTCTTATGGCTTCAGAGACACGTTAGTATAACTATATTAGGTATCATCACAATATCTTGTACATTGTTTTGGAAGCTGGTGAGTGGATGATGTCAGTGTGCCTTAGACTTCTCCTTAAATAAAGAGAGCAGTCAATGTTCATAGAAAAAGTGAGACTCAGGTACAACTCTGGGATTTTCAGAGATCCAAAGTCCACCCTGTGGAAATCATGACATCAGATATTCTCCAAGAGTCTATCAGACATTTTTTAAATACCAACAAAGTCATATTTTAAGATTATAATTAATAAAAATATACAGTTAAATTAAAAGAACTTTTAAAAAATTTCATTGATTTTTTTAATTGAGCTCTACATTTTTCTCTGTTCTCCTCCCTACCTCTCTCCTCTCCTTTAACCCTCCCCCAATGTCCCATGCTCCCAAAGGGAATGATCTGGTTTCCTCACTTCTGCTTTCAAAGTGTGAAAATCATGCAAATAATACAAAGAAATTCTTAAGAGGCAAACTACTTTAGCTGAATGAAGAGTATTTGTGACAGAAATACATGCCATCATGAGGCTAACTTGATTTAACTTCATCTCTGGACAACCTGGTGGGCTCTTAAGATTGGTTTGTGCCTATAAACCAATCTAAATGCATTACCAAACTCATAATAGAAGTGTGGAAGCCTCTCTGATTTTCTTTTTTTCCTTTTATGCATGTTTTTTTTTCTTTATTTATTTATTTATTAACGATTTCTGTCTCTTCCCCACCACGGCCTCCCTCATCAGCCCAAAGAGCAATCAGGGTTCCCTGCCTTCAAGGACCACTCACCTCCATCCAGGTCTAGTAAGGTGAACATCCAAGTTGCCTAGGCTCCCACAAAGGCAATAGGTGCAGTAGGATCAAAAATCCATTGCCATTGTTCTTGGGGTCTCAGTAGTCCTCATTGTCCGCTATGTTCAGCGAGACTGGTTTTAACCCAGGCTTTTTCAGACCCAGGCCAGCTGGCCTTGGTGAGTTCCCAATAGAACATCCCCATTCTCTCAGTGTGTGGGTGCCCCCTCGCAGTCCTGAGTTCCTTGCTCGTGCTCTCTCTCATTCTGCTCCTGATTTGCACCTTGAGATTTCAGTCTGGTGCTCCAACGTGGGTCTCTGTATCTGTCTCTGTCTCCTTTCATCGCCTGATGAAGGTTAATGGTCAGGAGGATGCCTATGTGTTTTTCTTTGGGTTCTCCTTCTTATTTGGCTCCTCTAAGAACCCGAATTATAGGCTAAATATGGTTTATTTATGGCTAGAAACCAAATATGAGTGAGTACATCCGACGTTCGTCTTTTTGGGTCTGGCTTACCTCACTCAGGATAGTGTTTTCTATTCCCATCTATTTGCATGCAAAATTCAAGAAGTCCTTGTTTTTTAATGCTGAGTCATACTCTAATATGTATATATTCCATAATTTCTTCATCCATTCTTCAATTGAAGGGCATCTAGGTTGTTTCCAGGTTCTTACAAACAATGCTGCTATGAACATAGTAGAGCATATA
>NW_026068125.1:315878-332418 GCF_014885135.2 Alexandromys fortis
GAGGGGATGTTTTTCTTTGATCCAGTCTGTTTGGTATTCTGTATGCTTCTTGAATATTCAAAGGAATATCGTTCTTTATGTTGGGAAAGTTTTCTTCCATAATTTTGTTAAAAATATTTTCTGGGCCTTTGAGCTGTGACTCTTCCCCTTCTTCTATTCCTATTATTCTCAGGTTTGGTCTTTTTATTGTGTCCCATATTTCCTGCATGTTTTATGATGAGAATTTGTTGGCTTTGCTGTTTTCTTTGATCAGTGCGTTTATTTTCTCTATGGTGTCCTCAGAATCTGAGATTCTTTCTTCTATTTCTTTTATTCTATTGATTATGCTTGTTTCTGTAGGCTCTGCTCGTTGATCTGGATTTTCTATATTCAGCTGATGCTCAGTTTGTGTTTTCTTCCCTGCTTCCATTTCAGTTTTCAATTCTTGAATTGTTTCCATTACCTGTTTGATCGTTTTTTTCTTGGTTCCCAGGGTATCTTGTATGTATTTACTCATTTCTTCAAACTTTTGGTTATACTTCTCATCCATTTCCATAATGGCATTTTTCACATGTTGTTTAATGGACTCTATTGCTTTCATAAAATCAATTTTTTCCACTTCTTCCGTATTAGGGTGTTCAAGTCCATCTGTTGTAAGATCATTGGGTTCTGGTGTTTTCATGTTGTTTTTCGGATTATTGGGTGAATTCTTGCCTTGGCGCCTGCCCATCTCCTCCTATCAAAGCTATCTAATGGGTCTTTTAAAACCAGGTCAGGTTTCCCTGTTGGCCAGGGGCTCCTTTTACAAAATGCTGTCGCTCTGTTTCCTAGCTCCTGCCAGGGGCCAAGTTCCCTCTCGCCCTTCAGAAGGGTCTTCAGGAACAGGACCCGGCTCCTTCCTTGCTAGGGATCTTGCCACCCAAAGGCCTACCTCTTTGCTTTAATTGTAGTGGGGCGATCTGCTCGCAGTGTTGTGCGCGGTCCCCACGGTCTGCAGCCACCTGGGCCTGCGCTGGTGCTCTCAACCTCTCTGATTTTCATGACTATTTATGGAAGCCTAAGAAGTCAACCAACCCAATGTCATCTTCCTTACAATTTGCTTTGTCTCTACATGGAGGAAACATTTTTTGTGTAAAATATAAGTGTTTTATCAGCCTGAGAATGAAACCTACATGAGTTAATTCAATTTATCCAAAGAGTCCATTAGCTGTATTTGAAATTTTTTGGTATCAGAATGCAAGCAGCAGAACACCAGGATAGAACTGATCAGTTTTAATCAATGCGTTAGGATTAGGTCACTCCAGGACTCATGAGCACAAGTCCCTAACTGTGCAGCTCCAGGTTCCCACCATCATGAGCACATCATGGATGCAGCTCAACATTGCCCTGAATGAAGGAAAGAAGAATAATTAAATAATAATTAATAAGTAAAATAATAATTGATCATAAATAATTTCTTTTCTTTAATCGTGGATAAACATAAATGTCCTCTCCTGCTCCGAGGTCTTCCTTCCTGGGATTTTGGGGTGATAAGTAGTAGATGAAGATTAGGGAACCCACTGAGATTCCTAAAGTCTCTGTCTCATTCCCAGTGCATGTCTTCTCTGCAAGGAATCCTGTTCAGTGCTTCTCTACACACTAATGGAGGGCTCTTGATTTTTTTTCTTCCCACTAAACTGAAGGTCTATTTAATTAAGGGCAATTCAGAGGACAGTAATATATAAAGGGCATTGAAAGACAAAAAGAACATTCAGTCATGAGCCCTAGGTGGAAGGTCCTAAAATGCAGTGAGAGAGAAGATAATTTACATAAATACTTAAACTGTTAGTAAATGTTACAAGAAAAGTGCAGGCAAAGCATTATGAGCAGAAACTAGATCAGTGTGATTACCTCAATCGGATTTTCACACAGACACAGAGAAATGCTGGAAATTGGAGCATATTCAGCACCCAACTTCACACATCATTGTGTGTGAGTTCCCACAGACTTCAAGAGTCCATTGCTAATTTATATTTTATCTTTATAATTTATATTTAAATTTTATAATTTAATTCTAATACACAAAGATTCAATTAACTATCTGTTCCTTAAATTCCAGAATTAAATTCAGCTTCTTTCCATAAAAGTATAAATTTTCCTTCTTTCTACCAAGGTGCCAGTGATAATGAATTGGGTTAAATATCAGACATTAGATGTGATTGGTAATTCCAATTCCATAATTTTGTTAAATAAGTTTGTCTGGTAGATATTTTTTAAAAGCAGAGATATCATACTCTACAATACCCCTGAAGTCTCTTGAGTTAAAAATGTAAAGTATTTCAGTAAATATAAAAATATACAAACAATACCACCAGTTAATAACAAAGCTAGCTTTGTATAAAGTGATTGGTAGCAATTTATATATGCTAATAGATAAACAATGGCTATCAGATCTGATCTGTATTAGAAAAGATAGTATTCTTTACAATGTAATAACATGGAATCAAACTGCTATACCTGCTATGACTAAGTAGAAAGGCATAATATGGTAATCTGCAGTCTCATTAAAAATAGAAAAAGAAAAGAATCTGTGTAACTATTAACTTAAGGGTAAAACAGTTTTTCAGTATTTGAGATTTCTGCTTAAAAATTGAGTATGATGCGGGACAGTATATTTTATGCTTTTGCATGCACAGATATTCTTGTACATCTAGATATAACATGCCTCAGGCACGACTTCTTTTTAAGACATTTGTAATCTGATGTGGGAGTGACTTCTTACTAATAAAGAAACTGCCTTGGCCCATTTTATTGGTTAGAACATAGGTGGGTGGAGTAAACAGAAGAGAATGCTGGGAGAAAGAAGCTGAGTCAAGGAGTCCCCATGATTCTCCCACTCCAGACAGATGCAGGTTAAGATCCTCCCTGGTAAGCCACCTCGTGGGCTACACAGAATATTAGAAATGGGTTAGAACAATATGTAAGAGCTAGCCAATAAGAGCCTGGAACTAATGTGTCAGGCAATGTTTAAAAGAATACAGTTTCCATGTAATTATTTCGGGGCATAAGCTAGCCATGTGGGCGGCCAGGTGCTGGGAAGGCAGCCCTGCTGCTCCTAAATCAACAGAGTGGTGCCCAGATGTGATGGGCTAAATCCACTTAAAAACCTGAGAAGGCTTAAAAATAAGGGAGAGAGAGTTTAACACAGATTTTTGCTGTTTGTTGGTGGCATGCTGTAGAGAAATTTCTTGATTCAGCAACAGCAGCAGAAAAAAAGATGCATCATTTTAAAGCGCGGCTTCCTGGGGCTGTGCTGCCAGCATAAACTCTGGCTTTAAAGCATTTCAAGGATTTTATGGGACTGGATGTTTGTGTCCCCGCTTGGGATCGGAGGAGAGTGCTCTGAGACCCTGCAGATGGCTCAGTTTTAATAACTTAGGGCTTTTCATGACAATGAGACACGTCTGCTCCTGCCAGCACCAATCTACTTCAAAAGGAAGATGGGCATCGAAGGGGATCCTTATGGAGTTTGATAGCCATTTGGGCATGAAACTGCTCTTGCATGGACTGATGCATAAACTGGACACAAAGAACCCGCCGAAAGAGGACTGCTGAACTTGCCTAAAGGTGAGATGGTCTTTCGGGGTTCCTGATTCATGAAAGAGTCTGCGAGACATTCTGCAGGATACAGAAGAAAGTGACTGAACTGCCTTTGAAATTTCTTGCTTCGTGGAAAAGTCTGCTGGATACTATGGGCCTGAAGGCCGAAGATGGATGCCCCAACGGTACAGAGGAACTTTGGGTGACTGTCCAGGCAGCGAGATGTCTCTGTCATTTCTAGAGTTTTGGACTTCCTGTTTACTTAGGTATTATTATATCCTTCTGGAGTCTTTGATGGAGTTGAAGAATGGATACATAGTTGTAGTTTTCCTTTGTTATGATAAAATATAAAATAGATATAAATATTGTAACTATAATTCTTGCTTGATAACTGTTTTCCTATATGTAATTTTACTATGTTAAAATGAAAGCCTTCTTTTTTGTTTAAACAGAAAAAGGGGAAATGATGTGGGAGTGATTTCTTACTAATAAAGAAACTGCCTTGGCCCATTTTATTGATTAGAACATAGGTGGGTGGAGTAAACAGAAGAGAATGTTGGGAGAAAGAAGCTGAGTCAGAGAGTCGCCATGNATATTAGAAATGGGTTAGAACAATATGTAAGAGCTAGCCAATAAGAGGCTGGAACTAGCTGGGCCAGGCAGTGTTTAAAAGAATACAGTTTCCATGTAATTATTTCGGGACATAACCTAGCCATGCAGGCGGCCAGGTGCCGGGGACGTAGCCCTGCCACTCCTAAATCACAGTAATCAACATAAGTTTTAAATTTTAAGAGAACCCCTTTGTAGTGTTCAAAATAGAAATAATAGTTTTATCTTCAGTTCAATTAGGGACTAAATTATTCTCCTTGTTTGGAGACCACCTGAAGTTTGGGGGAGATGTCAATCCCAAATCTACTAGAAACAAAACACAAAAATACCACTAAAATCAACAAACAAAAAAGAAAAAAGTCAGAATGCAAATGAGGATAAATTATATTTAATTTAAGTAACAGAACTGAAGATTGTAATATAGTGCAATCAGAAAAAAAAATGTCTGTTCCAACTTTCTGGGTAATTTTCAAAGATAATGTGTTTACTTTTCATGACCGCTGGAAATAAAGTTTATTACCAAGTCTACATGGCATGACTAAATTCTCTGTGTGAGCGGCTTTGCAGTTTTCTGTTGTCTTGGTAATTGGTTGAGAGGCAAAGAGTCATACAAACTGTGTGGTAAGCCAATTTGTTCATGAAGGAGATGTGAAATCCTCGTTCCACTGTGCTTCTGTACACTTTCTGCAATTTCCTAGCTGTTAGGAATTCATGTCCAGTGTTTGGCTGGAGGGGAGGAATTTGATTTTACACTGCAATTACCATCCAGTATCAGGTTGCTTTAGCTGTTTACAGCAAGACTCTCCAGGAGCTGGCAGAAGATCAGATGATAAAGAAGGACAAATATTTGAAAGATAACAAAGCCAGAGGCTTGCAGGCAATATTTAGTTGGACAAATAATTATTGCCTTTTGTGATCCAGCAGTCATTAGGTTAAAATTGAGGCAAACAAGACAAGGGATAAAATATTTAGTGCTAAACTGGGGCTGTAGCTAAACTAAATCAGGCATCGTAGTGCAGACCTGTAAGGCCAGCATTGGAGAGATGGATAAAGGAAGAGCAATGGTTCAAGGTCATTATCAGCTTTAAAGTAAGTTAGAGGCTAGCCTGAAATATATGATGTACTCTATCTCAACATAATCAAAATTAATTTATTTTTATTTTTTATTGATTTTTATTGAGCTTTACATTTTTCTCTGCTACCCTCCCTGCCTCTCCCCTCCTCCCATCAACCCTCCCCCATGGTCCCCATGCCCCCAATTTATTCAGGAGATCTTGTCTTTTTCTATTTGCTACTTCTCATGTAGATTAGATCTATGTAAGACTCTCTTAGTGTCTTCACTGTTGTCTAAATTCTCTGGGATTGTGGTTTGTAGGCTGGTTTTCTTTCTTTTATGTTTAAAAACCACTTATGTGTTAGTCCATGTGATAATTGTCTTTCTGTGCTTAGGTTACCTCACTCAAAATAATGTTTTCTAGCTTCATTCATTTTCCTACGAAATTCAAGATGTCATTATTTTTTTCTGCTGTGTAGTATTCCATTGTGTAAATGTACCACATTTTGCATATCTATTCTTTGATCAAGGGACATTTAGGCTATTTCCAGTTTCTGGCTATGACAAACAAAGCTGCTATGAACATAATTGAGCACATATCCCTGTGGCAAAATTGAGCATCCAAAAGTGCTATTACTGGGTCTTGAGAAAGGTTGTTTCTGAATTTTCTGAAAAATTGCCACACTGATATCCAAAGAGCCTGGACCAGCTTGCATTCCCACCAGCAATGCAGAAGTGTTCTCTTTCCCCCACAGCCTCGCCAGCATAAATTGTCATCAGTGTTTTTGATCTTGGCCATTCTTACAGGTGTAAGATGGAATCTCAGAGTTGTTTTGATTTGGATTTCTCTGATGACTAAGGATGTTGAACATTTCCTTAAGTGTCTTTCAGGCATTTTAGATTCCTCTGTTGAGAGTTCTCTGTTTAGGTCTGTACTCCATGTTTTTCTTTATTGGATTATGTGTTCTTTTGGAGTCCAAATTCTTCTTGTATATTTTGAAATTTTTATTTTATTTTTATTTCTGTACAATATTTGTGAGTATGGGAAGAGAGAAAGTGATCCCATGCATGGTATGCCATGGGTTAGTAGCATCCTGTTCTGTCACTATACATCTTCATTTTTAGGCAGTTTCTCACTGAACCCAGAGTTGGGCTGGCTTCCCGCATGCCTCAGTTATCCTTGTCCTTCTACACCACCCCCAGCCCTGTGAGGACACATCCTGCTTTATATGTGGGTTCCATGGGTTTGAACCCAGATTTTCACACTTGTGCAACAAGAGTTATTACCCCCTAAGTTATCTCCCCAGTCCCTTACCCTTTCAAATGCCTTCATGGAATCTACTTTGGCTTCTAAATCATTCCCTCCAGGGCTGACCCCAGCACTAAATCTTCACAGTAAAATATGGTGTCCTTCATTCTGCCCAAATTTTTGGAAATTGCCCTCCATCCTCTTGGATTAAATTGACCCTCAAAAAGGCAAATAAAGTTTAGCTATCCTGCCCTGGAAGCCACATCCTATGCCTGCCCCTCTTCTTTTTGGTCTGTTTGCCAGTCACCCATGCAGTTGTTGGGTTCCTTGCACTTGCTTTATGGTCTCTTGCACTATATACAGCTAGTCAGATCTTCAGATCAGTGTTCTGCAGATGACGGATTGCCTGCTCCCACTGCCTCATTAACTCCTACTCACCCAGTGAAGCCTTCCACATAAGCTAAGTCCTTTTTACAAATTGCCAACCTGTTTATGTGACTGGAATTGTTCATCTCTAGACTATCCACAAGCCAGAGTCTGCTCCGTGTATTTCCCTTTACTGCTTTTTCCCATGAATGAGAAACATACCAGATGCGTTGCAACCTGGAGCAGCTTAGAAAATGCACAAGTGGTTAAGAAAGGAACTTCAGGTGTCCTTGATTGTGTGAGTCACATTGTGCACTATTATGTCACTTCATTCCATTAAGAAAACAAATATCTAATAATATACATGAAGTTTTCACAGGAAGGCATAAAGAAATAAAACTAGAGTCATACAGACAGCATTGTGGTGATTTTGTTATTTATTTTAAATTTAAAAAAATGGTTTATCTTGATCAGAGTGAATAGGCTAAAAGCAGAGACGAAGAATTTCACTTCTCCTGTTATGAAAAGATCCTCCAGGGAACATGACATAAGATGTCTTCACAAAGTCACTGAGAAACAACAGCTCTTTCAGGTTTGAACAGATGTATGGTAGGAATAATACAAGTAATTGACCTTAGTCCTAGAGAGCTGTGTGTGAGCAAACAAAGGAGTGCAGAATTTCAGCGATCAGATGTAACCACAGCATACAACTCCATTCTAGTCACCTTGTAAAAAGAAAACAGGTTGAGCACTGTAAACTAAAAAACATGTTCATACTCAGTCACATCCCTAGTGAGAGTCAACACCAGGTTTGGAAGGCAGAGAGGACAGTTAAACATCTCAGACCACAATCTGTACATTTAATTCAGCTGATTCTACAGGGACTCGAATTCAAAAGATGCACTATAATAGAACATTTTAAAAATACAAATGCTAATAATTACATAAAAGTCAATTTTTAATTTCAACACTATTTTTAGTCAAACAAAAAAGAAATAAAATTATAGCATCTATATTTGGTGGTCTTTTTTTTTCTGGTTCTGAGACAGCGCTGCACTATAATGCCTGGTTTATTTAATACTAGCCCTGCCAAACAAGCACTCCACCAGTTTAGCTATAGCCCCAGTTTAGCATAAAATATCTTTTGCCTCAATTTTAATTGTTTTGGAACTAACTCTTGTAAACCAAGTTGACCTCTAACACACAGAGATCCATCTATCTCTACCTGTAGAGTGCTGAGATTACCTGTAGAGTGCTGGCATGGTGGTCATAATTATAGTAATAATAATTTAAGTAATACTATCTGTTATTCTTTTTTTAAAGATATAAGGGTGGATGAGAAGGCTGGTCTTACAAGGAATAGCAGTCTCACAATTCAGTGGGTGACCCAAGGCCTCGGCGAGTCCCCTGAGGCCTTGGCGAGTAAGAGACTGAAGCCAGTAAGACACAGATAGATACATCATACAGAGAGAGTTTGCGTACAGAGTTTATTTAGTGGGTTATGGAGGGAAAAGAAAGGGGGGAGGGGAGATGGGAAAAAAGAGAAAGAGGTGGGGGGAGAAGGAAGTAGAGAGAGAGCAGAAGTTACCTCTTCAGGAGAGAGATGGAAAAAGAGAGAGCACAGACTGGAGGAAGTGGGAGATCCACTTGCTTAGGCAGATGGGGGAGTGAGAGTGGGTGGGGCTTGTCTCTTAAAGGGAAAGGGTACCCAGGTGACAGACCAGACCAGCAGATCATAACACTATTAACTTAACAAAATAATGTCAGTGCTGTCTTTGGGACCATAGGAAAAGAATAGATATCTATAATGTACAAGCCCAATAAAAACAGAGTTATCTTCTGAAGTTAAGCACATATAAGGAGACAATAACTTTAAAGTGCTTCCTTTGAGAAGCAGGGATGAGTAGAGATGGGTGAGAGAGGCTCTGCTGCCTCTTGGCTCCTTCAGCAGAAGCCATATGATACATTCAACAGAGGAGCATCAATATAAAAATGTACTAAATGTAACAGGGAAGTTCAGTAACTGGCATTGGTTAGCAAAAGTTAAAGAGGACTTTTAAGACACTAAGAATAGTCTTTAACTATGTATAACGTTTGATGTGTTTTGAGACAATGTATCATTACATACTCTATACTGGCCCTTATAATTCTTTTCAACATTGTAGGCTTTTATTTTAGCTGTGTAGCTCCACACCTGGCTTTAAATAACAGATACAGAAAGTATCCACTATTCTAAGCTGTGTTCAAAGATCCAGAGAAGGAAGAATCTGAAAAATGCCTGTAGTTCAGTGTTGCATTCCCTGGGGTATTTTAGAGGGCTGCACTTTGGCATACTGCATGATGTGGAAGTTAATTAAGGTGCTGAATTGTTGAGACTCACCATGAAAAGAGCTTCTGAGGAGCTAGGTCAGAAACCTTCAGAAAGGTGCTATAGATGTACCACTCATGAGAGAGCCACAAGTTATACAAGTGTATGAGCCAACATTACATTATTAATTGCCATGCCTTAAAGATCCATAAAATAAAACAAAACAAAACATAAAAACGCCTTTGATCTGTGAGGTGATCTGCGAGCCCCTTGCCCAGGAACAGATAATTCCTGAAATGCTGCAGACTATTGTAACAAGCCAGGCATTGTCACTTCCCTAAACAAGTTTGTTTGACCCATGTGCACCTGCTGTGCTTGATCACTTGTGGGCAAGCTTCAATGACAGGAAATATGTCAGGATACACGATCACCCCTGATTGGATGTAGACTGGTATGTTAGATATGCTGGCTGCTGATTGAGCCTGATGGGATGCACTTAAGTTTCTGCAAAATGTGATTCAGGGCCCCTTTTTTTTTGAGGGGTGTGGTAACCAGAGATGTACCTGACTAGTATTTAATTAAAACTTGCTTTCAACTTGGCTTTAAATTCTGATAGTGGTCTTACTTTTGCCTGGTTAAGATTAACAATCACAGGAGGAAGCATAATCTTCTCATATCATCTGCATTCTTTTCATAATTGTTCCCAAAGGCGGATTTTGCCTTACCCAAGTATAATCCTTCTTTTTTTATTTGCTTATTTTTGAATTTTAGTTGTTGTTTTTTTTTTAATTTTTTATTTTTCTGTTTTTGAGTCAGGGTTTCTCTTTAGCTTTGGTGCCTGTCCTGAAACTCATTGTGTAGAGCAGGCTGGCCTTGACCTCACAGAGATCCACCTGGCTCTGCCTCCTGAGTGTGTGCCACCACCGCCTAGCCTGTTTCCAACCTTTAACAAGATAACAAGATAAAAGAAAGTACTATGTGAGGAATCCAGCAATCTCTGGACTCCAAGGCCTGTCTCACTGGTGGATAAGTCATGAACTAAAGATCTTGGGAGTGGCTTGGTTAGTAAAGGATTTAAGTGACGGGGGAGAGTCTTCTGTTTTGTGTTAATTTCATTGGTTAAATAAAGAGACTGCCTCAGCCCTTTAATAGGACAGAAAATTAAGTAAGCGGAGTAAACAGAACAGAATGCTGGGAGAAAGAAGCCATAAACCTAACTTGGTTTTTGCTCTGCCAACACCTTGCCAGGTCTAAAAGACACCAGAAAGTTCCACACCATAAATCTTGGACAGGAGTAAAGAGACCAGCTACCCCAGGATGTGACCAGCACTCTCAGGTACCTCAAGAAAGATTGCGATGCCCACATATAAGCAGGAAGCATTCTTGAGAATCTGCTGTCCCAGTTTCTTCAACCTGCTATTCGTAATTCCCTGCCTTTTATTATAAGAAAAAAATATGGGATATGTGTAATCTGCTTATCTGTTTTGTCACCTGGGTACCCTTTCCCTTTAAGAGACAAGCCCCACCCACTCCCAACCTCTCCCCATCTCTCTCTGTCTGCCCTTCTTCTGAAGAGGCAGTTTTGCCTCTCTTTCTCTTCTCCCTTTTCCCCTTTTTTCTTCTCCCTTTCTCCCCCTTTCTTCTTCCCTTTCCCCTCTATAACTCACTAAATAAACTCTATACACAAACTTTCTCTGCATTGCATATCTATCTATGTATCTGTCTGTCTCCTGCTGAGATCTTAGGCCACCTGCCAGGGGATTCACTAAGACCTTGACTGACCCAGCACCACCCCTCATGGGACTGCTCCCCCACCTCTTTATATATGATAACAATACATACACACACACACACACACACACACTCATGATTATACACACACACACACACACACACATGTACATACACACAGAGGAAAAAAGAACAAAATAAAACATAACTCCTTAGCTGGATTCAGTCAGCATTGCTCTTTGATGTCGGGTGAGGTATTGAATGTTGAAAATGTTCTGGAGAGTCATGGCAGGAGAGTTCCCCAGAGCATGCCATGTCTCTATCTGTGGACAGCTATTTACAGCTTTCCTCAGAGTTTCCTGGCAGATATTACTGCTGTTGTTTCTCCTGTACTTTTTTTTCATAGACGTGGCAGTGCCCATGAGCTGCATCTGTGGCCAGATCCCTATCTCTCCACTGTATGGTTTCACAGAGAGTCATGATGGATGTCAACTCCCAGCTAATGAGTCTTTACAACACTCCCCTCAGGTGGTTGCTAATTAAGATCTGATATGCCTTTGTTCATCCCACTAATTGAGAATAAAACCACCATTGTGATTCTAATTTGAAGCAAGCTTTATTTAAATATTGGCCAGGTAGATGGCTCTGACCAGGTTCCTGGGAAATGTCCCAGAATCATAGTTTTTAGTGGCTTAAGAAGAGAAACCCATAATTCTTTGCATTTCCCATCCAGTCCAATCAGGAGAAAGCATATATCCTGACATACCATCATCCTATATGTGATCAAGCAACTTGATACAGATGGGTCAAATAAACTTTTTAAGGTGATGTGGAAGTCCCCTCTGTATGCTGTGATTACAGTTAGTGAATAAAGAAACTGTTTTGTACCTATAGCAGGGCACAGCTTAGCTAGGTGGGGAAAACTAAACTGAATGCTGGGAGAAAGAAGGAGGGGTCAAAAGAAGCCATGTAGCCCCACCAGAGACAGACACTGGGAACTTTATCTGGTAAGCCACATCCACATGGCAATAAAAGACTACTAGAAATGGGTTAAATTAAGATATACATATTAGCCAATAAGAAGCTAGAGATAATGGGCCAAACAGTGATTTAAATAATATAGTTTATGTGTGATTATTTCAGGTCTGAGCTGCCAAGCAGCCAGGAACAAAACAAGCAGCCCTCCCCCAACAAATTGGCATGCCAATGCAGGTAGCTATATCCACATACAAACCTGAGAATGCTGAAAAGGGAATTTTAGATACAAAAGAACAGAATTATGCATGGCTTTTGGTAGCCACAATTTTTTTCTAGATATGCTCTTGATGAGCAGGGCACTGTGGCTACTCTAAGAAAGGTGCGGCTTGCCGGGTGATGGTGGCGCATGCCTTTAATCCCAGCACTCAGGAGGCAGAGGCAGGCAGGTCTCTGTGAGTTCGAGACCAGCCTGGTCTACAGAGCGAAGTTCCAGGACAGGCTCCAAAGCCACAGAGAAACCCTGTCTCGAAAAACCAAAAACCAAAAAAAAAAAAAAAAAAAAAAGGTGTGGCTTCTTTAAGAAAAAAACAGCAGCTTACTGGCTATCCAACACAAATGGCTCTAACTCTTTTTCAGGAGTTCTGGCTATAGAGCATTTAAATGGGGTTTTGTGAGCAGACTGCTACAAACTGTTTAATGGCAACATAGACCTGCTGTTTGCCTAAAAATGGAGCAATGTACCATGGCTCTCAAATACAGAAAACAGCTCTGCCATGCAGGACTGGGCAAAACAAGCAGGAAATGCCATATTTCCCCTAGCAATGGCATCATTTAAGTTCACAAGATGGACTTAGCATTTAAAGAAGTGCTCTTCGACAGTAAAGAATTACAGATATACAATAGGACATGAAAGACCTCCAAAAAGGTCACAGTATTGGATAAATATGCATAGGCTTGGGAGAGAAGACAAAAAATATAGACAGTTACAAAAAGAAGTAAATAGTTTAAAAAAAAGGTAAAGTCTTTTAAAAGACAGTGCAGTCAGTCATAGACTAAAGAAGTAAAAAAGTAATAAGCTACGTAAAAAATGGAATATATACAAAGAGGCTGGATATGCATATTATTGTGTTTTCTTTGGATTTGTGACTGTGAAGTAGCTAAGTAACCAACACATATACTTTAAAGGTATCTTGACTTCAGAATTTGAGTCTAAGGAAATGTTGCTTTAGAAAATAGTGTTTTCTTTTGTTTACACAGAAGATGAGGATCTGTGGTTCACTTCCAGACTAATGTGTTTGATGGGCCAAGGCCCCCTGAAAAATCATCTTGAATATCCCTTAGAAAATTACTTCACCCAACAAAAAGAAGGAAGAAGTTTGGAGAGAACTACGCCCATATTCTTAAATACTGTTTATAAATGTTTGTTTCCATTTAAAGGGGGATATACTATAGAGATTTTCATTGGTATTGATCTTTTTTATTGGTACAAATTTAATATCAATTTTGTTATATGTATATTTCTGCTCTTGATTAAGGTATTGTGTTTGTGCAGCTCATTTAAAAATGTAATATATAACTAAGAAATACAGATTAATAGAGAATCATCTATAATACTCAAGCTTGTAGTCATGTTAGTTATATTTTCTAGATGTATAGAGATATATTTCAGATGGATAGTCATTCTTCAAACCTTTCTAAGACTACAGAATATACCATTTTTAGGAACTAAAAGTTTTAGGAACTTAGGACTTTTCATGACAATGAGACATATCTGCTTTTAGCAGCACCAACCTACTTCAAGAGGATTATGGACATCAATGAGGCTCCTTAAGAAGTTTGCTAACCATTTGGGCAAGAAACTGTTCTTGCCTGGTCTGCTTAATGAACTAGACATGTGGTACCCTCAGAGAAATGACTGCTGAACTTGCCTAAAGATGAGAAGATCCTTCAGGGTTCCTGCTTTATGAAAAGGTCTGATAGACATTCTGATGGACAAAAAGAAATTTCCTGCTTCATGGAAAAGTCTGTTGGACACTATGGGCCTTTAGGCTGAAGATGGATGCCCCAACATTACAGTAAAACTTTGGGTAACTCTCCAGGTAGCAAGATATCTCTATCAATTCTAGAGTTTTGGAAGTCGCTTACAATGCACTTTCTGTTTTCTTAGATATTCCTTCTGGAATCTTCGGTGGAGTTAAAGAATAAGATAGTTATAGTTTTCCTTAGTTATGATAAAAGATACAGTAGATATAAATATTGTAACTTTAATTTTTGCTTGATATATGTTTTGTTATATGTAATTTTACTATGTTAAAGTTAAAGCCTTTCTTTTTGTTTAGGCAGAAAATGGGAGGTGATGTGGGAGTCCCTCTTGTATGCTGTGATTACTATTAATGAATAAAGAAACTTCTTTGGACCTATAGCAGGATAGAACTTAGCTAGGCAGGGAAAACTAAACTGAATCCCGGGAGAAAGAAATGGGGAGTCAGGAGAAGCTGTGTAGCCCTGCCAGAGCCAGACGGAACTTTACCCGGTAAGTAATAGAAATGGGTTAAATTAAGGTGTAAGAGTTAACGAATAAGGAGCTAGAGCTAATGGGCCAAGCCATGATTTAATTAATATAGTATCTCTATGGTTATTTTGGGTCTGAGCTGCCAGGCACCTGGGAAATGAACAAGTGGCCTCCTTACAATATTTGGGGAATGAAAAGCATATGGCTCATTATCTCCTATAAACAATAGCCTCCAAAATTTGGAACTATCTTGCAGATCAGAGTCTTTTTTGTTTCATAGATACTATGCCTAAGCATAGTAATTGAAGCTTAAAATATAACTTTGTCTCTCACAGTGATGATAAGAAGTATGTTAATCACCTTGATTCCTTTCTATGTCAGTATCTTCAGAGACTTGATTTCTCATATTCTTAGTATGTATGTCCAATCCATACCTTCAGCCTCCTTTCTATTTCTTCTGTGCTTGAATCTGTGATCTTAAATAGATTTTATCTTTGTTTGAAAGTACATTTGGAATGTAGGCTCCATAGGTACTAATAAATAGACAGAGGCTCAGCTTTTTAAAAGTTATTATCTGACTGAAGTCATCAAATAAATTCACTTAAATAATTAGGATAGGAGAAAATAGAGAAAATTATTAATTTATAAATTCCACAAGACAAAACTTGATGTACTAGGAGTTCCTTGAAGGGAAACTATCCAAATTGTAAATGTCAGAAAGAACACCCTGAAGACTTAAAATGACCTTTAAAACAAGAAACTACATTTCTCCAGCTGGGTAGAAGCAGAATCAGACCAGGATAGAGAGCACTATTGTCCCTCAGGGAGTTCCAAGCATGGTGAAGGTCACAGACTGAAAAAATAGCACTAATGGTTTGAAAAACGTCTCTCTAAACCACCTTAGAAACCTGCTTGATGTTGATCCTTTACTACTTTTGTGTTGATTGACTAATGTATTGCACTAAACATGTTGTGGTATTTCTATCAGGTGATCCAATGTCTTGCTTTGAAATATGCCCTCTTTTCATCTTCTCAGAAACTCTGTCCATCATCCAGAATTAAGAGTCATGGCCTAGAGGGCGTCCATCTCCTTCTTAATTTCTATTTTATTAATTCAGTAATTCAATGGAAGGTCACCTTATGGTATATTCAAGTAGAATACTGGAATGTACATGATGTGTGTACAAACAAGTGTGTTCATGCATATACATGTGAAAGCCAAAAGTCAATGTTAGGTGGTTTCCTCCATCACTCTTGTGTTAGTTTGAATGTGATTGGCATCCATAAGTTCATAGGGAGTGGCACTGTTAGAAGATTTGGCCTTTTTGCAGTAGCTGCGACCTTGATGAAAGAATTGTGTCACTGTGGGTGTGGGTTTTAAGGTCTCTTATGATCAAGTCAGGCCTAATGCAGTTTATTTCCTATTGCCTACAAGTCAAGATGTAGGAGTCAACTGCTTCTCCAGCACCATGTCTGCCTGCATGCCACCATGTCCCACTATGATCATAATGGACTGAACATCTGAAAATGTAAGCCACTCAATTAAATGTTTTGCTTTATAAGAGTTGTGATGGTCATGTTATCTCTTTGCAGCTATAGAAACCCTAGCTAGAAAAAATCTTGACCGAGAGCACCAGCGTAGGCCCAGGCGGGGCAGCAGAGCACCAGCACAGGCACAGGCGGGGCAGCAGAGCACCATCGGAGCAGGCCCAGGCGGGGCAGCAGAGCACCAGGGCAGTGCAGGCTCAGGGAGCACCAGAGAGCACCAGGGAGGTGCAGGAGGCGACAGACAGCGGGGACCGGCGCACAACACCGAGAGCAGATCGCCCCACTACAATTAAAGCAAATAGGTAGGCTTTTGGTTGGTGAGATCCCTAGCAAAGAAAGAGCCGGGACCTGTTCCTAAAGACCCTTCTGAGGGGCGAGAGGGAACTGGGCCCCTGGCAGGAGCCAGGAAACAGAGCGACAGCATTTTGTAGGAGGAGCCCCTGGCCAACAGGGAAACCTGACCCGGTTCTAAAAGAGCCATTAGATAGCTTCCATAGGAGGAAATGGGCAGGCGCCAAGGTGGAAAAAAATTGACTTTATGAAAGCAATAGAGTCCCTTAAACAACATGTAAAAAACACCCTTATAGAAATGGATGAGAAGTATAACCAAAAGTTTGAAGAATTGAG
>NW_026068125.1:334103-380097 GCF_014885135.2 Alexandromys fortis
GAAATTAAAGTCTTCCTTGAATTTAATGAAAATAAAGAGACAACATACTCAAACCTATGGGATACGATGAAAGCAGTGCTAAGAGGAAAGTTCATAGCACTAAGTGCACACTTAAAGAAAATGGAGAAAGCATATATCGGGGAATTAACAGCACACCTGAAAGCTTTAGAAAAAAAAGAAGCAGAGGTGCCCAGAAGGAGTAGAAGACTGGAAATAATCAAACTGAGGGCAGAAATCAACAAAATAGAAACACAGAAAACAGTCCAAAAAATCAATGGAACAAAAAGTTGGTTCTTGGAGAAAATCAACAAGATCGACAAACCCCTAACCAAACTAATTAAACAACAGAGAGAGAACAGGCAAATAAATAATATCAGAAATGAAAAGGGGGACATAACCACAGACATAGAGGAAATACAGGGAATCATTAGATCTTACTACAAAAGCCTGTATGCCACAAAACTGGAAAATGCAAAAGAAATGGACATTCTTTTAGATAAGTACCATATACCAAAGCTAAACCAAGACCAGGTGAACGATCTAAATAGACCTGTTAGTCACGAAGAACTAGAAGCTGTTATCAAAAATCTCCCCTCCAAAAAAAGCCCAGGACCAGATGGCTTCAATGCAGAATTCTACCAGAACTTCCAAGAAGAGCTAATACCTATACTCCTTAATGTATTTCACAATATAGAAACAGAAAAGTCATTGCCAAATTCCTTCTATGAAGCTACAGTTACCCTCATACCAAAAGCAAACAAAGACCCAACCAAGAAAGAGAATTACAGGCCTATCTCACTCATGAATATCGACGTAAAAATTCTCAATAAAATACTAGCAAACCGAATTCAAGAACACATTAGAAAAATTATCCATTATAATCAAGTAGGCTTCATTCCAGAGATGCAGGGCTGGTTTAACATAAGAAAATCTATCAATGTAATCCACCATATAAATAAACTGAAAAGAAAACCATATGATCATTTCATTAGATGCTGAAAAAGATTTCGACAAAATTCAACAACCCTTTATGATAAAGGTATTGGAGAGAATAGGGATACAAGTTTCATACCTAAATATAATAAAAGCTATTTACAGCAAGACAACAGCTAACATTAAATTAAATGGAGAAAAACTCAAAGCCATACCACTAAAGTCAGGAACAAGACAAGGATGTCCACTCTCTCCATACCTTTTCAATATAGTGCTTGAAGTTCTAGCAATAGCAATAAGACAACATAAGTGGATCAAGCGGATTCGTATTGGAAAGGAAGAAGTTAAGCTTTCGTTATTTGCAGATCATATGATAGTATATATAAGCGACCCCAAAAACTCCACCAAAGAACTCCTATAGCTGATAAACACCTTTAGTAATGTGGCAGGATACAAGATCAATTCCAAAATCAGTTGCCTTCCTATACACTAAGGATAAAGAAACAGAGAGGGAAATCAGAGAAGCATCACCTTTCATGATAGCCACAAAGAGCATAAAATAACTTGGGGTAACCCTGACCAAGGAAGTGAAAGATCTATTTGACAAGAACTTTAAGTCTTTGAAGACAGAAATAGAAGAGGACACCAGAAAATGGAAGGATCTCCCCTGCTCTTGAATTGGGAGGATCAACATAGTAAAAATGGCAATTCTACCAAAAGCAATCTATAGATTCAATGCAATCCCCATTAAAATCCCATCAAAATTCTTCACAGATCTGGAGAAGACAATAATCAACTTTATATGGAAAAACAAAAAACCCAGGATAGCCAAAACAATCTTATACAATAAAGGAACGTCTGGAGGCATTACCATCCCTGACTTCAAACTCTATTACAGAGCTACAGTATTGAAAACAGCTTGGTATTGGCATAAAAACAGAGAAGTCGACCAATGGAATCGAATAGAAGACCCTGACTTTAACCCACAAACATATGAACACCTGATTTTCGATAAAGGAGCTAAAAGTATACAATGGAAAAAAGAGAGCATCTTCAACAAATTGTGCTGGCAAAACTGGATGTCAATCTGTAGAAGAATGAAAATAGACCCATATCTATCACCATGCACAAAACTCAAGTCCAAGTGGGTGAAAGACCTCAATATCAGTCCAAACACACTGAACCTGATTGAAGAGAAAGTGGGAAGTACTCTACAACACGTGGGCACAGGAGACCACTTCCTACGTATAACCCCAGCAGCACAGACAGTAAGGGCCTCATTGAATAAATGGGACCTCCTGAGACTGAGAAGCTTCTGTAAAGCAAAGGACACTGTTGCTAAGACAGAAAGGCAACCCACTGGCTGGGAGCAGATCTCCACCAACCCCACAACTGAGAAAGGTCTGATCTCCAAAATATATAAAGAACTCAAGAATCTAGATCGTAAAAGGCTAATCAACCCAATTATAAAATGGGGCACTGAGCTGAACAGAGATCTCTCAACAGAAGAAGTTCAAATGGCCAAAGGACACCTAAGGTCATACTCAACTTCCTTAGGGATCAGGGAAATGCAAATCAAGAAAACTTTAAGATACCATCTTACACCTGTCAGAATGGCTAAAATCAAAAACACCAATGATAGCCTTTGCTGGAGAGGTTGTGGAGAAAGGGGTACACTCATCCATTGCTGGTGGGAATACAAACTTGTCCAACCACTCTGGAAAGCAGTGTGGAGGTTTCTCAGGAAATTCGGGATCAACCTAACCCTGGACCCAGCAATACAACTCTTGGGAATATACCCAAGGGATGCCTTATTATACAACAAAAGTATATGCTCTACTATGTTCATAGCAGCATTGTTTGTAATAGCCATAACCTGGAAACAACCTAGATGCCCTTCAAATGAAAAATGGATGAAGAAAGTATGGAATATATACATATTAGAGTACTACTCAGCAGTAAAAAACAAGGACATCTTGAAATTTGCATGCAAATGGATGGAAATAGAAAACACTATCCTGAGTGAGGTAAGCCAGACCCGAAAAGGGGAACATGGGATGTACTCACTCATATTTTATTTCTAGCCATAAATAAAGGACATTGAGCCTATACACGGGTTCTTAGAGAAGCTAAATAAGAAGGAGAACCCAAAGAAAAACATATAGGCATCCTCCTGAATATTAACCTTCATCAGGCGATGAAAGGAGACAGAGACAGAGACCCACATTGGAGCACCGGGTGAAATCTCAAGGTGCAAATCAGGAGCAGAAGGAGAGAGAGCACGAGCTAGGAACTCAGGACCGCGAGGGGTGCACCCACACACTGAGACAGTAGGGATGTCCTATTGGGAACTCACCAAGGCTAGCTGGCCTGGGTATGAAAAAGCCTGGGTTAAAACCAGTCTCGCTGAACATAGCGGACAATGAGGACTACTGAGACCCCAAGAACAATGGCAATGGGTTTTTGATCCTACTGCACCTATTGGTTTTGTGGGAGGCTAGGCAGTTTGGATGCTCATCTTACTAGACCCAGATGGAGGTGGGTGGTCCTTGGACTTCGCACAGGGCAGGGAACCCTGATTGCTCTTTGGGGGGGGGAGGGAGGGGGACTTGATCGGGGGGGGGGGAGGGAAAGGGGAGACTGCGGTGGGGAAGAGACAGAAATATTTAATTAATTAATAAAGAAATAAATAAAAAAAGAAAAAATCTTGAATTTTTTTGAAAGTATGTCCCTTGTTGTACCTAGAGTCCTGACTACTTGATCCTCTGGGATTCTTCTATCTCTGTCTCTTGAGCACTAGTATTCCAGGTAAATATCCCCATAAGTGGATTTCTATGTGGATTCTTGGGATTTGAACTCAAATCTTACAGTTGTGTGGCAGTCACTCAGACATTTACTCAGGCAGTCATCCTCATAACCAGAAAACATGGGTCAGAAATCTTTCTGAATGTCTCAACTTCTTTCTCTTACAGGGGTAGTAACTATAATTTTGGGTCAGTGATATGTGTTTTCTAGAGGTGTCATGAGTATTGAATGCTATAATGAAAATGTCTGAAATTTTTGAAAGTTTTTTTCTGAATAAAGCAAAAATATCCATGGTTATGTGAATATTACCATGCCATATATTAACAAATAAATGGAATGGGATGCTTTCTACTGTACTTAGCACCTGTTCTGGTGCTTAGCATATAAAACCTAATGTTTTATAAACACTATAAACACTGTAAAAGCTAAGCAGATAATTAAAACCAAATCACTTTCTGTAAAACTATAAAGGGATCCATCGTCACTGCGTTTCTTTTGCTTATTTTTCTAACTCTTTTTTTTTTTTCTAACTCTTCTAAATGCATACAAGTTACAGTATTAGACCTTAATGAATTTAAAGATGAGAAGCAATTTGAACTGGTAACTCTTAACTTTGTTCTATCAAACCCTGTGTTTATGAAAGCTTATGAACTATAGGAGCAGGGTGGGTTACAGACTGTGACTGCTGAGAAGGGTTTTCACCATGTAGAATCAAGATACAAGCATTACTAGGAATGCTAACTACAGATCAGGATAGTAGGATTCCACCAACAACTATAGAATCCTTGA
This sequence comes from Alexandromys fortis, assembly GCF_014885135.2. Classification (NCBI taxonomy): domain Eukaryota; kingdom Metazoa; phylum Chordata; class Mammalia; order Rodentia; family Cricetidae; genus Alexandromys; species Alexandromys fortis. Next base: position 338,631 of record NW_026068125.1, read on the forward strand.
AGTGGGGGTGGGGCAGAGGTCAATGTATATGTCTTCCTCAATTGCTCTCCAACTATAGATTTTGAAGCAAAGTCTCTCACTGATCATGAGTTCCATGATTAGTTAGATTAAGTAGCTAATGAGCTACAGTGAACTTCTTTTCTCCACTACCCCCTCCTCACCAGTTCTGAGTTAATAGGCATGTGACACCAAGCTTGACTTTTTTTATGTGCATGATGGGAATTTTGAATGCATGTGCAAATGAATACACAGTAAGTATGGTATCAATTGTATTATCACTTCCACTCAAATTTCTGATTTTTTTTCTTTGAAAATATTATATCAGCCCAAGAGATTCTAAACAAACTGTTACTGAGGGAACAGTCCTCAGTTGGAAAGGGCCAGTTTGCAAGAAGGTAGCAGAATGTTGCTTCTTTAAAAAGGATAAATTTTAGAGTTAATCTCGTTGGGAAAAAAAATGTCAGCTCCATCACTTCACAGTACCTTGGCCACACCCCTTCTTTAAATATGTGTGTTCTTCTATGACAATTAATAAGTTGCAGTTAGAACTGAAAATAAGTGTCTGACTCACCTAGCATAAGACATGTGATGACTTAGGTGTGAACATTTAAAATGAAGGCTCTATGAAATTACAAAATACTTGACAATGTACTGGAAAGCTTTTTCTATTCCAGAGTAGACTTTGAACTGATGGAGGAGGGTCATTTGTCTATCTGTTGCTTTCATTGGTTAATTAATAAAGAAAACTGCTTGGCCTGATAGGGCAGAATTTAGGTAGGTGGAGTAGACTGAACAGAATGCTGTGAAGAAGGGAAGTGGGGAAAATGCTATAGCTCCCCTCTCCAAGATGGATGCAGGTTAAGATCCTTCCTGATAAGCCACCACCTCGTGGTGCTACACTCATTTATAGAAATGGGTTAATCAAGATGTGGGAGTTAGCCAGTAAGAGGCTAGAGCTAATGGGTCAAGCAGTGTTTAAAAGAATACAGTTTTCATATAATTATTTTGGGTAAAGCTAGCTGGTGGCCGGGAGCCCTCCTGGGCGACGGAAAATGTTCATATAATTATTTTGGGTAAAGCTAGCTGGTGGCCGGGAGCCCTCCTGGGCGACGGAAAATGGCCCGCTGCTCAATCTACATTGAACCACCAGTGTGTTGGCCTTAACACATACTCATAGCCCCATACTTCATTAAGGTCTTGCCTGAGGTGATAGATCAAGTTAATATTTCATAGAAACCATGGTCTGCTACATACAAGACATCTTTTGGGATTGCTTTACTTACTGAGATACACCTCCTCCTTCATCCATGCTCAACCCATTATAAATATTAAATGTCACCCACAGAATAAGCAACAATGTATTTGACACTGTCTGATGAATTCAGTTATAATTAGTCAGGGTACCTGCTTTAAGGGGAATTATAGTCTCTTCATTGTTCACTGGGATACTAAGGTAAAGACCGTAACTGAATTAAATGATACTTGACACTGAATCTTAGCCTCAACCAGATTTTTTTAAAGGAGTTGTGAAGGTTAAGTGAAATTAGGTTCAGGAACCCTCAATCAGTCTCACAGTGATCAAAGTCAGGGCAGTAGCAACACTACAGAACATGCTTCATGTGCTGAAAGAACCAAGGAACTTCAGAAATATCAGCCACGGACTTATATAAAGAATGATGTGTGACTTTTTAAATAGATCATTTTTCAGATGTAAAAATGAAAAAAAAATGTGTGTAGCTCAGTCAGCTACTAGGAGCTAATCCTATGCCTTTAATGTCAAGGACAGGATGGGAAAGCTGAGTTTAATCCATTGCTGTGCTGTTGCCTTGTGTGTAGAACCTTGGTCAGATTAATTAGAGTAAGATAGTTTCCTCTGTAAGGAATCTGGTGTGTGAATTTGGCTTGCTAGCAGATATGTTGACTATATGTCCTGAACATGAACCCCATGGTACAGGGATCAAGGTCTAAGGTATAAAAAGTAGGCACAGAAATAGAAGAATCTTATAATTAAGGTTGAAACTAGAAATGTTGAACAGAGTAAGCAAGCAATATACTTTGAGGCATGGCATTTTAAATGTCTGCCACTGACGGTATGATATATTTTCTGAAATAAAGTTCCAATAGCAAGTTGACAGTAATTTGATTTTCTCTGTTTCCTGACACTCCAAATTCTTATTTCCTAGGTTACCATGGAGCTCTCTCTAGCAAGTGTCACTCAGTGAGTTTTGACTGTGTATACTTATTTTGCTGCTGATTTTACTAAAAGCTGGTTTACTCTCCACCCTTTCAAATTAGATACTCTTTTCTTCTCGAAAATAAAACATTCTTGCTGCTAGACAAGTCTTTAGCTTAGTAAATTACCAGATAGAAAGACCCTCTATTTCTGACTGCCAAGGATGTGGGATTTTTCTTTATCCTCTTAGAACAAAGCATGCCAGTTGCAGAAGGGAGCATGAATAGAGTGAAGAAGCTGAAATCTCCAGTCAGAATGGAGCAGTTTTCCTCAAACTGGTTTCTGAAAAGAGAAATATAATGTGTGAATAGGCAGAATCTTTTGGTAAATAGAAAGAACTTGATACTGATATATTGTGGGAGCTTCATCTATTTAGCCAGTGACATTTGGGTATGATTTGCTATGGGCATGTTTTTTCTCTGGAGACTTGACCAGATTAAAGGGAACCTTATCCAGAAAGCCCTCTGCTTATCTGTAGAACCCAGTGACTAATAAAATAGAAGATTCTAGTCCAAAGAATGGTCAGTTCTCTGTTTTAATATGCTTAAGCTACTGAAATAAAACTATCTTTAGCAAAAAGAACCCTGTATATCGTTAAACTAGCCAAACAGATTAAACTGAATGGAACTAAATTGGCACCATCTAAATGTGTCAGAAGCACAATGACAGGCATAGCCTAGTGTCATAAATACCAAGACCTCATCTTGATTTTAATACTGTTCTACACTATCAGCCTGGTTTTGAACACTGAATTTTTTATATCTCTCCTATTAAATATGGAAACAATAAAGATGACCTTACAAAATATTAGAAAAATTAAACATACAATTAGTGGGACCAAAATATTTATGTTCTATAGAGTTTATATACAAATGTGTAGATAGTAATTTCATAGATAGAGAAGTTGGAAAGAAATGGCTGTTATATACCAAGGCCACATAGTTATTTTATTAGCTATTTTCCCTGTTACTGTGATAAAAAAAATATGCTAACAAAAGCAACTTAATGGATAAAGAGTTTTATTTTGGCTTATTATTTAAGAAGGAAGCAGTCTGTTATGGGGAATATAAACTATCATGGTAGAAAGACATGAGAACAGGCAGGAAAGTGTTGATGGTAGGAGCAGGGGCATACTGGTCACATTGATAGCAGACTCAGGAAGTAAAGAGCAAAGAAGAGGAACCAGTCTCAAAGATACTTCAGTGAATATTTGCTCCAGAAATCACTCCTCCCATAAATGTTTCACAACTTTCCTTATCAGAGAAGTCAGCTAGAGACCAAGGTTCAAATAACATGAACCTATGCAAACTTTTCATATTCAGCACCAATAGCTACTTAGTGGTCTGCTAAAAGACTGCTTTCTTTCATTCTGAATTTTATTAGAATTATTTTTCAAGACAGGGTTTTTCTGTAGTTTTGGAGCCTGTTGAAGGAGCTGCGGGTTGTATTCCAGCCACCCAGCTCCTGCCACTGGCTAGCTTTACCCAAAATAACAACACACAAATTGTATTCTTTTAAACACTGTTTGGCCCATTATATCTAGCCTCTTCTCAGCTAACTCTCACACCTGGACTAGCCCATTTCTAATAATGTGTGTAGCACCCCAAGGTGCTCTTACTGGGAAGATTCTAGCCTACGTCCATCCTGGGTCGGCACTTCATTGTGTCTGCCCGGGAGAGGGGAGCATGGCGTCTGTCTGAGGCATCTTACCTCACTTCCTCTTCCTCCCAGCATTCTATTCTGTTTACTCCACCCACCTATGTTCTAACCTATGAGGGCCAAGCAGTTTCTTTATTTTTTAACCAATGACCTTCCTCCATCAGAAGCCTGTCCTGAAAGTACCTCTTGTTGACCAAGCTGGCCTCAAACTCAGAGATTTGCCTGTCTTTGTCTTCTGAGTACTGGGATTAAAGGTGTGCTGTGCCATCTTTAATTAGTTTAATAAACACTTATTAGTCCCATATCAACTCCAATGCATAATTTCTGCTAGTAGGACTATGAATCAAAACTGTAGCATGAACACAAAGTTTGTAAATCACAATATCTGGTTCACTCACATACTGCCACTCAGATACTGCCTGCATTCTCAACAATTATACATGCTCCTTCTACCCTTTGCTTGAAAGAATCTTGAATCAGTTCAGTCAAATCATTTCCCTCCATTTTAACCCTGAGTCTAAATTAAAAGTGTACTGGCTCACAGTTTAAAAACAAGCATTCAAATTCCTACAGCCAAATATAGTTATTCTCAAACTAATCATTTCAATATTTATTTATTTATTTTCCTTAAAATTTAATCAGGGAGTTCTGATCCTGAGATCATTATGGATAAATGTTTCAAAAGAACATTACTAAACCATCGTGCAAACTGCAATATTCATCACAGTGAAACCTAATTATTATGACAAACTTTAATGAAACCATAGTCTGGTTGTATTATTGCAGAGTTGGGTCATACTGAGGCAGTAACAGAAATTAGATCCAGGTGTAAGGCTTCTGAGAAGTACCCTCTGAGAAGTGAACTGGGCAGCAAAAAAGGAACTTTGACTGGTCTACGGACCAAATGTTCAATGGGGCTGTAGGAAGGGTGGCTTATGAAATTTTGAGGTGTTACTACAGGGTGTTCGATCTGTAGAACTTGGACTAAGAGTGAGTTAGAAGCCAATAGAACATGAGCAAAAGAAGACCAAGAAACTGGCTGTGATATTTGGAAAAAAATATAAGAGAGAGACAGATTGGAGGCACAACAGTTCAATTTTGGAAATAACCAAGGACCTTATGAATGTTATACAATGATTCTAGCACTGAGCTATACCCTACTCAAAATAATCTAAATCCTTTTAACGTCAAAAAGATAATTAGTACTCAATGTCAAATATTATATATTATACAAAATTATAATAAATACATTTGCATATGTGACAGGGTTTATGATCGATGCAAGTTTTAAATGCAAACATGTTATTATCCATGTGTATTTGCTTTCAAACTACTTAAAGACAATTTTGTTTCATTCTAAATCATGATTTTTCTATAAATAGGATTCATACTGTTAATACAGGCATTAACAAATGAGAATCTTGTAACTCCATGTTCCCTGCATTTGTTCTGGTGAATTAAAACAGCATACATCTAAATTAAAGCAGTTTCCTTTAAACAAGCATCTGCTACCAGTGTCATAGTTCCCTTCTCTGTTTTTCTTCACATGCTCAGATTACTATCTGCCATTCCATTGTCGTCCAAGTTTTTTAGCTTTTGAAGTGGATCTTCCACTCATTTATATCTCCCCTGAGAATCTTCAGTTCTACCCTCCACATTGTTGAATGGTATTCTTTTTTAAAGGTTTATTTATTTAATGTGTATATTGTGTTCTGTCTGTATGTATGCCTGCAAGCCAGGTGAGAGAACCAGGTCTTATTGCAGATGGTTGTGAGCTACCATGTGGTTGCTGAGAATTAAATCAGGACCTCTTGAAGAGGTCTGAGACATCTTTTAGCCCTGCTGATTTTTTTCTTTTTCTTTTTTTTTTTTTAATTTTCTCTACTTTGTTTCCTAACACTAGGTTCCAATTGGTGGACCAATCAGAGCAGACAATTTCCCTTTACTCAGAAGGCATATAAAACCATCTCTGAAAACTAATTAGAAGTTCAGTGATTGAAATAAAGATACTAGTAGAGGCTATAAATAAAAGATAGTACTATCAACTGAAGTAGTCTTTTCCCCACTTATTCAGCAGAATGCCATCATTCCATCTCCTTCACATATCTTTTCATTATATTTCATTTTAATATCCAATATTATACCCCACATTAAATGCCTGAACTGCATTTGGACACTTTATTGTGTATTCTGTCTCTTTCTCCAAGGAACTATTAGTTTATAGGATGTAATTTTTTAGATTATATTAGGCAGTAAATCATTGACTCTGGGATTCACAAATGCATATCAACCCCCTATTGTGAAAGAATAAAGTGTGATTTCAAAAAATAGAAGGCAATTCCAGGAAGAAATTATGCAAGTGGGTATGTTGATTATGATGTCACAGTTGGACTTTAGGTTAATATCCCTCACCAAGGATCTACTGAAACACTTTTAAGTTACTATTGCTCTTGGGAGATCTACTTTGAATACTTGGCATCAACACTGAAGATTCTTCTAGTCTAGTTTTATGTGAGATCTGTTTTCTTGTTTTGACCGAGTAGAATAAATTTGCTTTGTGGTTGTCAGTAAATTGTAAGATACTTTATTATTGTCATTTTAATTAATTTCACAATTCCTGAATTCTCAGCCAATATTGTTTCATAATTAGGCTTGTCATGAAAGCACAATCTAATTATTATATTCAAAAAAGCACAGAAAATTAATCTGTTACAAATAACCCTTTTTTAGTGTTTTCTATGTTAGAAGCCTCTCTAATATAAAAAACATTTGGATCATATTCACCATGTTACCTAGCAGCTAGGTAAAAAATTAAATTTCTGTTGTGTCCCAGTAGAAAGAAAATTGCTCACAATAAAAGTTCGTATTTCTATTCTCTTTTCTATTATATGTGTTGTTATGAAGTCCCCTTATTTTCCTTTTCCTTTCAGGCAAGTATGAATAACAATTGAATACAATTACAATCAAAACTCTATGATGCATAACAAACACTTACAGAATGCTACTGTACGCCTTGTATTCCTCTAAGTATGTAACAAATCTTAGCATATTTTATCCTCACTCTAATACTGTGAGGGAAGTACAGACATTATTTTAATTTTACAGGTGAAATAACTTGGACCAGTCATAACACTAGAAGTTATGTGAGATAAATGCAGAGAAACAATCACTGTGTTTCTCTTTGCAACATCAGTCCCACCTCCTACCATATTTCTCCCAAGCATGTATGTGTTGCTCCAGTTTAAAAGGCAGAGATATCGCCATGTTTTAGGAGTAAAATCTACAGAAAACATTGATGCTATCAAAAACATCAGTGTAGATATTCATTTGCCTTTAGGTGGTGACTTTGGTTGAGGTCAGAATTCTTGAACACCTTAGCTGGGCATGCTTTGAGGCACAGATATTTGGAGGCTATATTACTTAAGGTTTTCATTGCTCTCACCAAAAGTCTGACAAGAACTTGAAAGAGGGTTGTTTTTGACTTATAGTTCAAGGAGATACCATCCATCATGGCAACAGAAGGATCAGTATCATTGTAACTATAAACAGGACACAGACAGTAAAAGGAAGAATAGGGCTGGGCTAGAAAAAAACCCAGTGACCCACTCCAAAAAGCAAAGCTTCCCTCCTAAAGGTTTCAGGACCTCTCCAAATAACGACCCTAACTGGGGACCACGTGTTCACAACCATGAGTTTATGAGAGCAAAGGGAGCAGTTTGCCTTCAAATCACAACACAAGGCTGAGCCAAAGCATCACTGGAGTTCAAATGTTCAAGCACAGCCTGTTTCACTTGGTAAACCCAGGCTCAAGGGAGATTCTGACTTCTCAGTTTTACTGTGTTGTTGGTAATAAGCACAGCAACAGTTCGTAGCAGCAATAACAAAAAAATTGTTTTGAAGCATAAGACAATTGGACTGGCTTGTTTTGTTTGTCAACATGACACAAGCTAGAGTCATCAGAGAGGAAGGGGCCTCAGATGAGGAAATTCTTCCATGAGATCCAGTTGTAAGGCAATATCTTAGTTTGGGTTTGTATTGCTGTGAAGAGACATCATGATTACAGCAACTCTTATAAAGAAAAGATTTAATTGTTGAGGTTCACTTACAGTTTCAGAAGATCGGTATATTATCATCATGATGTGGAGCATGACAGTGTGCAGGAAGATGTGGTATTGGGGCTGAGAGTGCACCCATACATCTTGAAGGCAACAAAAAGGCAACCTATTATCACACTGAGGGGAGTTTGAGCAAAAGAGACATCAAAGCTCACCCCCATAGTGACATACTTCCTCCAACAAGGCCACACCTTTCAATGGTGTTACTTCCTTTGGGAGCCATTTTCTTTCAAATGACCAAAGGCATTTTCTCATTTAGCAAATAATGCAGTGAGGCCAGTCCATGGTGGGTGGTGCCATCCTGGGACTGCTAGCCCTGGGTTCTAAAAGAAAACAAGTTGAGCAAGCAATGGGGAACATGTCAGTAAGCAGCTCCCCTCCATGGCCTCTATATCAGCTTTTGCCTCCAGGATCCTGTCCTGTTTGAGTTCCTATCCTGATTTCCTTCAGCAATAAACAGTAATGTTGAAGTGTAAGCCAAATAAACCCTTTCTTCTTCAATTTCCTTTTGGTCATGGTGCTTCATCACAGCAATAGAAACCCTAACTAAGACAACAATTATACAGAAATTTCCATATACTTTTCAAATAGAAAGGGAAAATATTTAGTTTACCAAATTAATATAAATTTGTACTCAAATTCCACAGAAACATTCTGAGTTCAGACTGGCATTGCTTGTATTACATTCACAGGGGCAGAGAGGGACAGTTTACATCTTCAGATATAGGACCAAAGTATTGCAGAAAGAAAAGAATAATTTTATCAATAGATATAAGGTGGAAGCCAATAGGAGCTAATAATGTGTTTAGAGATATAGATGACCTGTAGTATTGGACTCATCTGTACCTGGTTTTAAAAATCTCAGGCTGAATGCTTAACATGGGAAATTATGTTTAGGAATTATACCAACCCGTCTATGAAGTTATCAAAGGCCAACAGTACCCTCTGTCAGAAGACTGATCATTTGTATCAGTCCCTTTCATCATTGCAAAAGCACTGAGATCCCAGAGGTTTAAGCCATACAATGTATAGTGTCCTGTTTGACATCAGAAGGTTTGCATAAGGCCCTTGCTACATGTGTGCCCACCTTTTCCTGCACCTTCTTAAAACAATCCAGTGATTGACCTAGTTGTATTTCCTTTTAATTCTTCCAGCTCATCAGATGCCTGCTCCCATCATCCCAGCTTGACTTGTGACTGATCCCAGGTTACCAACATGGATCTGCCAAGTGCTTCTCCCCTCTGAACCTCACCTAATCCACATCCAGGCTGAACGCCTGGGTGTGCTTTCTGATGGGCTCTTTGCTTGGGCTCACTTGCCGTTTCACTGCTGTTTTCACACCCACCTCTGCTTCTACCTCCCTGGACTTTGGGAGTGTACATAAATCAGAATTTACTTGTTGACACCCATGGACACTACACACACACACACACACACACACACACACACACACACACCACTATTCCATTTCTTATTCCAGAAAATAAATAAAATGTGCTTAAAGGGTAATACATCCTTAAAATCTTATATAGTTGAAATAGAGTGATTTAATAAGGGATAAGATCTCTATCTTTATTACAGATATTAAAGCTTAAAGTTTTAGAATAGCTAATAAGTACCATGTTATTCAAATCACTGCAGGCAATCCAAAGGACACTGTGTAAAACCTAGTTTGTAAATCCCTGATCAGTTAATTAGCATAACAGTATGAACAATGAGCAGCTTTTAAAGCCTTTCTCAGGCAAATACCATAATCAAAAAGAAATTACAGTGGGAAGCCTGGACTGCATGGTTTACAAAGTACCCCTCTGCCAATCAGCAGGGAAGCACATCCCTTTTATCTGGTCAATTACTTAGGGACCATCTAGTGACTTAGACCTCCTTCAGATGCTATGTGTGAAGACTGGCAGTCACTGCGCCTTTGTTCTCAGGAAGCTGTTTAACTTATGAGGGACTGAAGAGAAGACCAACATCTAGCCTCAGCCAAAGAAGGCTCTTAGTGCTCCATGTCATAGCAGACTAGAAATTCTCCTGTTTCAGCACTAGAATATAATCCCCAGGTTCTTAGTAGAAAAGAATACACTTATACAGTTTTATTACAGGTGATTGTAATTAAAAACAAACAAACAAACAGAAAAACCCAGAAGAGTTGACACCTACATTAAAGGTTCTTGTCTAAATAAATAAATAAAACTCTTTTTTTTTTCTTGTAAAGTTTATCTAAATCTGATGAAATCAGGTAAAATACATGTATTGTTGTAATATAAGTGTTGGCTTTATACATGTGTGAAGAACAAGGAGACTGCAATTAAAAGACTAATACATAGTTGTTATAGATGAGACTACAGGAAGCTACATTTATTAATTTTCAGTACAATGTGCAATTGAAGCATATGATACCGAGTAAGGTCATGGGTCCAGGAAGACAAATGGCATGCTAGTCTACCTGTGAGGATTCTAGTTTGAGCTTGTAGTTTTGGTTTAAGTGGGAGTGGGTGTCCAGAAAGGCCAGGCAGCAAAGCAGGAGCCATGAGGGTGTGGGAGTGGGGCTTGCAGGGAGGGAAGATGAAACATGTGTGCCATAAAGGGAGAGAGGAGAATAAGAGAGCTGGGGAGGTTAAATAGAGAATGAGGGTGGTGGGTGGGGGCTGAAGGAAGTGTTAACCAGAACTGAGGATATAGGAAAAAACATGCAGAGACCTAGTTTATATGGTAACTAAAGTCTGGAATTTGTATTCTCTAAGTCTGAACAGAAGGATCATACATGAATAGACAATGCTGTATTCAGAAGCTGTAGTTTTTTAAACAAAATCTTCACAAGATGTGTTAGCCAGGAAGCACACAGAGGATCCCAAAACAATAGAAGCTTGTGTCAAAGCTCTTGATTACTCACAAGAGCTAGGAGAAATGGAGGAAGGGGAAACATGCTCAGATATAATATAGGAGAGAAGAATAAATGAATAAATATTTTTAAATGATTTAAAAAGAACTATGCAGTAAGACCCAATTTCTGGTGATCACACACTTGGGATGTGAAACACAGAGCCATAATAATGGAGTTAAGCTAGAAGCCTCTCCCACACTGGGTAGCAGTAATAGTGTCCAAAGGTGTTATGTAGGCTGTTCGAGGAGAAAAAGTGTCAGAGGACTTACCGAGCAGTGGATGATGCATACTAAAATATCCACATCATGAAGCAAAGTAGTCCTGAAGCTGCTATAGTAGCCAGGTTGATATTAACCTCCACTTTTTGATTGAATTTGAGGCCTGGCACTGTAAACATTAACAAAAACATATACTGAATGCCCAGGGTTAGGTAGGAGGAACCTTCTACTGATATTTAGAGAAATGGGTATATACCAAATTGACTTCTGAATGTTTATATTTACACCCATATCTTGGTGCAGTGGATATTAGTTAATTCAGGACTTCTAACTTCTCAACGTGTTAGGAAAAGTGACTGTTGAGTCTTCAGCTCTAAAAAATATATCTCTATCTGTCCCTCTAAGGTTCAAGGAAAATCACAAGATGTTTGCCACATTAACAGATAATGTTGTAAAACCATCCCACACTAGTTCAGACTCATTGATTATAAAAAGAGTTATTTTTTTCCATTGTATACTTTTAGCTCCTTTATCAAAAATCAGGTGTTCATAGGTTTGGGTTAAAGTCAGGGTCTTCTATTCGATTCCATTGGTCGACTTCTCTGTTTTTATGCCAATACCAAGCTGTTTTCAATACTGTAGCTCTGTAATAGAGTTTGACGTCAGGGATGGTAATGCCTCCAGACGTTCCTTTATTGTATAAGATTGTTTTGGCTATCCTGGGTTTTTTGTTTTTCCATATAAAGTTGATTATTGTCTTCTCCAGATCTGTGAAGAATTTTGATGGGATTTGAAGGGAATTGCATTGAATCTATAGATTGCTTTTGGTAGAATTGCCATTTTTACTATGTTGATCCTCCCAATCCAAGAGCAGGGGAGATCCTTCCATTTTCTGGTGTCCTCTTCTATTTCTTTCTTCAAAGACTTAAAGTTCTTGTCAAATAGATCTTTCACTTCCTTGGTCAGGGTTACCCCAAGATATTTTATGCTCTTTGTGGCTATCATGAAAGGTGATGCTTCTCTGATTTCCCTCTCTGTTTCTTTATCCTTAGTGTATAGGAAGGCATCTGATTTTTTGGAGTTGATCTTGTATCCTGCCACATTACTAAAGGTGTTTATCAGTTGTAGGAGTTCTTTGGTGGAGTTTTTGGGGTCGCTTATGTATACTATCATATGATCTGCAAATAACGAAAGCTTAACTTCTTCCTTTCCAATACGAATCTGCTTGATCCCCTTATGTTGTCTTATTGCTATTGCTACAACTTCAAGCACTATATTGAAAAGATATGGAGAGAGTGGACATCCTTGTCTTGTTCCTGATTTTAGTGGTGTGACTTTGAGTTTTTCTCAGCCTTTGCTGGAGAGGTTGTGGAGAAAGGGGTATACTCATCCATTGCTGGTGGGAATGCAAACTTGTGCAACCACTCTGGAAAGCAGTGTGGAGGTTTCTCAGGAAATTCGTGATCAACCTACCCATGGACCCAGCAATACCACTCTTGGGAATATACCCAAGAGAGGCCTTATCATACAACAAAAGTATATGCTCTACTATGTTCATAGCAGCATTGTTTGTAATAGCCAGAACCTGGAAACAACCTAGATGCCCTTCAAATGAAGAATGGATGAAGAAAGTATGGAATATATACATATTAGAGTACTACTCAGCAGTAAAAAACAAAGACATCTTGAAGTTTGCATGCAAATGGATGGAAATAGAAAACACTATCCTGAGTGAGGTAAGCCAGACCCAAAAAGAGGAACATGGGATGTACTCACTCATATTTGGTTTCTAGCCATAAATAAAGGACATTGAGCCTATAATTCGGGTTCTTAGAGAAGCTAAATAAGAAAGAGTACCCAAAGAAAAACATATAGGCATCCTCCTGAATATTAACCTTCATCAGGCGATGAAAGGAGACAGAGACAGAGACCCACATTGGAGCACCGGACTGAAATCTCAAGGTACAAAACAGGAGCAGAAGGAGAGAGAGCACGAGCAAGGAACTCGGGACCGCGAGGGGGGCACCCACACATTGAGACAATGGGGATGTCCTATCAGGAACTCATCAAGGCCAGCTGGCCTGGGTCTGAAAAAGCCTGGGTTAAAACCAGTCTCGCTGAACATAGCGGACAATGAGGACTACTGAGACCCCAAGAACAGTGGCAATGGGTTTTTGATCCTACTGCACCTATTGGTTTTGTGGGAGCCTAGGCAGTTTGGATGCTCACCTTACTAGACCTGGATAAAGGTGGGTGGTCCTTGGACTTCCCACAGGGCAGGGAACCCTGATTGCTCTTTGGGCTGAGGAGGGAGGGGGACTTGATTGGGGGAGGGGGAGGGAAAGGGGAGGCGGCGGTGGGGAAATCTTTAATTAATTAATAAATAAATAAATTAAAAAAATCGAAAAAAAAAGAGTTCTTTGTTTAAGGGGAAAAACTTACAGATCACCATCCTAAACAACAGTCCTCTGAGTGCAAACTGGAAGCAGAGATTAGTAGCTAGAAAGGGAGCCAGAAGCAAGAGAGCAGGTACACAGTTCCCACTGCTCTTTAAACTATAAGTGACCACACACCAGTAGGCTGTTATCTTAAAGGCTATTTGCTGAAGTAGCAGAATGTGCTCTCACAGCACTTCCCCTTTTTGTTTAAATAAGAGAGCTCCAAACCTAATACATAACTATATGCACTAGGAACAGATATCAAGTATAATTAGAATTACAACTAGCATAAACAATATTAAGCAAGGAACATATTCTAAATGTTTTAATAAACATTCTATCCTATGAAGTCCAAGTCTTGTATAGGAAATTGCTTGGCTAGATCATAAGAGTAATATAACTACAACTATCTAATCTTCTACCCCATCACAGGCCTGAGAAGGGAGATAATATTACTTGAACAGGCAGGAAGTATGATCAGGTAGCTTTCAAAGTGAGCAAAATATGATTGAGACAATTAGCTACCTGAGCAATCACCCAAAGTCTCATTTTGCAATGTTGAAGCAGACAACTTTGGCTAAGGCATAGTGTAACTGACAGACCATTTTCAGAGGCAGGAATTTTTTCAAAACCATTTTATCCTTTCTTGGCAAGATTTGACAGTCCTTGCTTATTCATTTCCGGATACTGTATTACTTGTCAGTGGTTGAGGCATTGTCAGTTCCTTGCCCAAAGTCCAGTTTGGCCAAAAGAAAACCAGCTCCAAGTGAAGTGTTTTCAGTGCTCAACATTCTCTAAGGAATAGATTGGTGCTGTCAGAAGCAATTATGTCTCATGTCAAAAGAACCCTAAATTATTTAAATCCCATGTTCCACAGATTCTTAAAGTGTTTGAAGAATACTGATCTAGACAGAATAAAATCTCTATGTATGTAAAGAATCTATTTGATCTGACTGTATGTACAACTAGCAAGAATAACTATTGACTTATAATAATAATACTTGTATATTGATCAGAGGTAGGAGTAATATATAATGCAAAATTAAAATATACCCTAAAAGTTTTATCAATATACAAAATGTCCTAAACCAAGGTAGAAACATGCATATCTACAATCTGACAAATTAACTTTGTATATATGTACAAACAATGTAAACAAAAGTAACAATTATAATTTGAACTTGTATCTATATACAAAATCTATACCAATGTAAATTATCCATAAATAACAGTTCAAAAGTATTCACTCTATTACTCACTATTACTACCCCCCCTTTTTTTGAACAAACATAGTTTTCTCCGCAAGTAATAATCAACACAAGTAATAATCAACAACCCCTAAACAGCGTTCCCAATACGATGGACAAACTCTTTGGGATGGGGGTGTCATCTTCTAGAATTGCTTTCCCTTGTCATGGGGGTGATGTTCTCTTAATGGGATGCTGCAAAAAATTAAGTGGTGGTTATGTTCCAAAATGTCTGTCTAGTATAGTTGCAAACAATTTCTGAAGAGTCAATAGGTTTTTTTTTTTTTCAAAGTTCTCACTTGGTGTTCTGGCCAGAATATAAGAAAGTACACCATTTTAGCAGCTGGTACCCAAAACAGATTTATAGTAGCACTGTCTACATCATGATGTCTTCTCAATTAGGTGGAGTGGTTGCTGTGGGGCCCCATTTTCTTCTTGGAAGCTTCAAAAATTACTTCAGGAAAAGGATGCATAGGAAAATCTATTGTTCATCATGGAAAACTTAAACATCATTCATATAAACATACATACAATGAAGAATATGATATAGACAAAATGGGCATGGAGAAAGTAAATTTTTTCCTAAAGTCTTCCTTCTGTCCCACACCATATGGCTCCCAATATGAGACAGAAACTCCAAATGTTCCTTTTAGCAACACACTTGGATTTAGAGAAGTACAGAGCCATTGCCCAACTCCAAAATCAGCTGAATATATATGTGTGTGTGTGTGTGTGTGTGTGTGTGTGTGTAAATGTAAGTGTAACCAGTAACTTTATACATAATCCATATTCTGTTTTCTAGATGATCCTTAGTGGGCAGTTATTTTTCATTCTGTTAGCATTCAAACATCCAGGGTCTCTTGAATTTTTGAAGATGTGTAATTTTCCTGAAAAGATACGAGCATGTCCCTTCCCCATCCCTATATGACTTTCCTTACCACCTACATGGTTGTCACCATTTTGGAGGAGCTGTCACTTCTGTTTCAATAGGTTTTTCCTTTTCAAAACAAATCTTTATTAATTTTGATGGTATCCATAATTTTTCTTCTTCTGTGGAAACAAGAGTAAAACCATTTCCCCAATGTAGCACATCTCCTGGTTTCCATTTTGAAGTCAATTCATCCTTGAAATAAACTG
The DNA here is from genome assembly GCF_014885135.2 of Alexandromys fortis. NCBI lineage: Eukaryota > Metazoa > Chordata > Mammalia > Rodentia > Cricetidae > Alexandromys > Alexandromys fortis. The sequence continues at coordinate 354,562 of NW_026068125.1, forward strand.
GTTGATTCAATTCAGAAGTTCTTTCCATTACCCAATGCCTCTCTGCTGCTGTTGATCCTTTTTCATAATGTTAAGAAAATTCATAGTTAATTAAGCATTAAGCAAACTATTTCTTGGGGTATTTTCTGTGTCTTTCTGTTTGTTCACCATATACTTTATAGTATGACTTGGCCTTTCTATAACTGCCTGACTTGTAGGATTATTTGGTATGCCTATAATGTGCTTTATATTATAATAATCAAAAAAACTGCTTCATTTTATTAGATAAATATGCTGCACCATTGTCTGTCTTTATTTGTCCATGAATGCCCATGATGGCCATAACTTCTAATAAATGTGTGATTACTGAATCAGCTTTTTCTGAGCCTATTGAAAACCTGAATACATGTCTATGGTGTGGTGTACATATTTTAATTTACCAAATTCTATAAAGTGGAACACATCCATCTGCCAGATTTTATTTCTTCAAGTACTCTTAGGGTTACTCCCTGCAGGCAATGGTGTTTGATTATAGAAAGAGCAAGTATAACACCTCTTTATAATCTCCTTAGCTTATTGTCATGTAATAGAAAACTCTTTCTTTAAACCTTTGCTATTGACATGATGTTTTTATGAAATTCAGAGTCCTGAAACATGCTTCCAATCAATAATTGTTCAATTTATGCATTACCTTTTGCTAGAGGACCTGGAAGACTTGTATAGGATTAAATGTGTGTTATGTATATAGGAAAAAACCTATTCCTGATTATGTCTTGCACCTGGATGAACAATAAAATCAATTCTGTATCATCTGGTATAAATTCAGCATCTTCAATATGAAAGACAACTTTTACTGCATATTGTAAATCAGTAACTATATTGAAAGGCTCTTTGAAATCCCTTAGTACCATAAGAATAGAATATACTTCTACCTTCTGGACAGAATTATGAGGGCTTTGTTTTACCTTCCTTAATTATTCTGACTTGTAACCTGCTTTCCCTGTTTTATTTGCATCAATATAAAATGTACAGGCTCCAGTTATTGGTGCATCACGTACAGTTTGGGGAAAAATCCAAGAAGTTGTTTTTATAAGGTTAAGTCTATCACTTTGGGGATAATTGCTATTAATTTCTCCAAAAAAATAGCACAAGCCCTTTACCAGGTTTCATTGTCTTCCCATAACTTTTTTATTTCATCAGCAGTAAAAGGCACTATAATCTCTGCTGGGTCTATACCTGCTAGTTGATGAAGTCTCAATTTACCTTTTATAATTAATTCAGAGACTTTTTCCATAAAAGTTTTTAATTTTTTACTTGGTTTATGTGGTAAAACAATTTATTCTAAGATAATATCACTCCTCTGGATTAAAATTTCTGTAGAAGAAATTATGGAAGGTAATATGACTAGAAAACAATTAAGATTTGGATTCACCCTATCCACATGTGTTTCCTGTAATTTCACCTCAACAGTCATCAATTCCCTTTCTGCTTCAGCTGTTAATTCTCTGGGACTATTTAAGTCTTTATAAGCATCTAAGATTTTGTTTAAATAAATTATTAGATCAGGTGTTATCCCAACAGCCGGTCATAGACTGGAAATGTTTCCCCTAATAATCTTTGAAAGTCATTAAGAGTCCACAACTGGTCTCTCCTAATTTGTGTCTGTTGTGTTCTAATTTTCTGTAAGCCTATTTTGTAACCTAGGTAATTAACAGAATCTCCTCTTTGAATCTTTTCAGGAGTAATTTGTAATCCCCATTTAGCCAAGACTTTCTTTACTTCTTCAAACATCCTTTCTAAAGTATCTGTATTTGAATCAGATAACAAAATGTTACCTATGTAATGGTAGGTTATAGACTTAGAAAATTGCTTATGTATCTTTTCCAATGTCTGACTTACAAAGTATTGGCACAGGGCGGGGCTATTGAGCATTCCCTGTGGGAGTATAGTCCATTGATATCTCCTAGTAGGCTAAGAATTATTAAAAGTAGGGACTGTGGATGCAAACTTTTCTCTATCCTTTTCTTGTAAAGCTATAGTGAAGAAACAGTCCTTTAAATCAATAACTATAAGATGCCATTCCTTTGATAAAAGAGAAGGCAGAGGAATTCCAGATAGTTGAGGGCCCATAGATTAAATAACCTTGTTGATAACCCTTATATCTGTCACCATTCTCCATTTTCCAAATTTCTTTTTAACAACAAATACAGGAGAATTCTAAGGGCGGGTAGATTCTTCTACATGTTGAGCATCTGTTTGCTCTTATACCAGCTGTTCTAAAGCCTGCAACTTTTCCTCAGCTAGAGGCCACTACTTAACCCATATTTGTTTCTCAGTTAACCATTTTAAAGGTAGGGCTGTGGGTACCTCTGAAGGTTTATCAATTGCTTTTTGTTCTTGTACAGCCCAAATGGCTGGTGTCCATTGTCTGTAATATCTTCTAATATTTTCCTCAGAAACGTAAGTTTTGGGGACTGAAGGAATGTTAATCTGGGTATTCCATTGCTGCAATAGGTCACAACCCTACACATTCACAACAATATTGGCTATATATGGCCTTAGTCTTCCTGTTTGCCCTTCTGGCCCTATGTATTCAACCCATCTCGTGCTTTGTTTTACCTGAGATAGGGTTTCAATTCCCAGGAACTCAACATCTACCTCTTGAAAAGAGGCCAATTCAGATGCCAAGATTCTTGAGTAATGATACTTACATCTGCACCTGTGTCTAATAAGCCTTCAATAAAAATGCCATTTATAAAAACTCTTAGCTTTGCTCTTTGATCATTTATAGAAGTCTGTCAAAATATACGTTTCCTCTGTCCTAATGGAGATTTTGGCTCATCCTCTATATTTAACCCATCATTCAGACCAGTATTGCTTTTTAGAGCAGGCATTGGATTTTTAAATTTACCTGGCAAGACACATTCTCCACAGTAATTGGGAATGACTGGACCACATTCATCATGGGGGACTGTGAAAGGCCCCCATAATGTTTCTTAATGGTTTCAGGTTGCCTTTTCTATCTGTCATTGACCTACATTCATCTGTCCAATGTTCACCCATGCCACACCTCCTACATATACCTGGAGACTGAGTACTCCTATTTCTGCCATTCACAGAGGAGGCATTATTCCTAGGAATCTGCTTTCTACAATTCTTTTTCAGATGTCCCATTCTACCACAATTAAAACATTTGATATTTTTATGTCTTCTCTTACCATTAGAAATTGCTTCTCCTACCTATGCTTCAGTATCATAATCAAGTGTCTTTGTATACAAGACCCATTCATCCATGGGTGCGGATATGACCTTTAAAGGCACATGGATCAGTTGCACTCAATGTTGGCATTCTCATAAGCAAAAAATTCAATTATTATACATCTAGATTCTGGGTCAGTTATCCTTATTTTTACAGCCCTAGTTAGTCTTTGCAAAAAGTGACTAAAAGGTTCTCTTTGACCCTGTTTAACCATAAGTTATGACTCAACTCTCTTTCATAATTCCTGAATCCTGTCCCAAGCCTTTAAAGCTGCTATGGTACATAGGGATAAGGTGTAGTCATCATACAGAGCTTGATCCTGAGAATCACAGTTAAAGTCCGTCACCTAGAATTTGATCTAGGGAAAACTCAAGTCGTTTTGCTTTTTCTTGTCACTCTAAAATTCTCACTTCCTCTTTCTAAAAGCACCTCCAAAGAAACTGTGGTCCACATTCTAGGATTGCTGAGATTAACTGAGCCCAATCTTGAGACATGGCTTGCTACTGAAAGCCCATTTCCCTAACAAAGGACAAATGTAGTCTGTAAGCTACAAATGCTTATTTATTTGCTTTAAGATCAGTCATACATATGGGCTCCAATGTATATTCCTTGACAACTTTAGGGTACTTGGAGCCAGATACTTTTACTGATGTTATTAGTTGAAAGCAGACAGAACTCTGGGGAAGCTATCCTGGAGGTTTTTATGTACCGACAAGGTTAAATTTAGCCTTTTTACCTTTTGTTCCTGGTCATCAAGTTTGATAATTTCCTTAATCTTTTCAAATTTGTTTACCACTGCCTTTTGTAATGTCTGGATCTCCTGTCCAGTGTTCTGCTCTAATGCCCTCACTGAGGATTCCAAGGTATGAAGTCTGTTCAGTAGAGATAATGTCTCATCCTTGGACCTAATTTTTATAGCTTGAATATTACCTTCCTGGAGATACATTCTATGAATCAATCTGTCATACCCCTTTGACATAGTTCGACTAAAACATTCAACAGGGCGAATTCTCTCAAACAATGTTTCAGCACCCATTGTCATTGATTGGGTTTTATGTGCCAAATCAGTTGTTTCTTCTTTAGAGTGCTGAATCTTCTTTTAAATAAATTATTACCATTCTGTACCATTTCCAAAAGTATCTCAGTTGACAAAGTTTTGTTAGTTAAATTGTCCATATCCTTCTTCAGATTTCCAATTTCTTTCCTGAGAAGTGTGGTTTCAGTCTGAAAAGACTGTACCATTTCTAAAAATGCCTCATTTCTAGCTTTATTGTCAAACCATAGTTTATGAAAAAAATATTGAGTACAATACTAAGCCCCAGAAACAAAGATAGTGATGTCAAAGGGACACCATATAAATCTTGTAAAAACTCACACATGGTGTAAGTAAAGAGGCTATTGAAACCTTGAATGGTTAAATTGTCTGACATATTGTCCCTTTAAATTAGCAACTTATATATATTGAGACAGGGTTTCTCTGTGGCTTTGGAGCCTGTCTCTGTAGACCAGGCTGGTCTCGAACTCACAGAGATCCGCCTGCCTCTGCTGGGATTAAAGGCGTGCGCCACCATCGCGCGGCTTATGATCTATATTTACGATATTAAATCTTACCTGTGGTTCAATTAGCTGGATTAGGTGCAATAACTGTAACCTGCCAGTAGGTGTCACAGGCCACCTACAAAACTAACCCAGTGGGGCATAACAGTGCACATGAATTCACATGACCAGTCTGAAACCTGAGTTTTGAGTGAAATGCTGAAAGATAAATCACAGATGGTGTGCTCTGAGGACATCTAGAGCAATGGAATAGGCAAATAAAAGCAAATCATTAGAAAGACGCAGAACAGCTGGCTCTGATGGTGGAATCCCATGTCTCACACAAATGTCTGTGGTATACCCTAGTGGGAGGTAAACAGTAGGGTGTGTGGGTACTTCAACCCAATCCAAGGCATGTAAAGAGAAAAGAACTGCCACTGATCCATGGAAAATCCGCTGTGCTTGATTCTATATGAACTGGTGGCTCTACGTACAGGCCATGTCCTGCTGAGGGAGGGCTGGCACCAAGCTGGGTTCACTCCAACCTGGAAGTGGGATATAGACCCAAGGGTTCTAAAACCAAACTTTGGGCACCGTAGGATTCCATAAAACAATCTCACAGCAGTTCAGAATTATTGATTATAAAAAGGTTTATTTACTTAAGGAGAAAAACTTACAGACCACTGTCCTAAACAAGAGTCCTCTGAGCACAAACAGGAAACAGAGTCTAGCAGCCAGAATGGGAGCCTGAAGCAAGAGAGTGGGTGCACGCTGCTGCTTTTTAAACTATAAGAGACTGGTATCTTAAAGGCTATTGGCTGAAGAAGCAGAATGTGCTCTCATAGAAAACAGATGATGGGGACACAAAGATTCAAAGAGCTGAAAGATGGTGAGTAGTACTATGAAATGCTATCTTCTGGGTATGATGTGGCTGGTTAATCATGAATAGACAGCAGCTGTACCCACATACACAAAACCCCAACAAATACAGCATGACACTATGAGGCTGACATGGGGAAGAATGGAACCAACAGGCATGTGAAGGAGACAACATGGGGTATCAAGGAAGAGGGATCTATTCATATTACATTGTACATATATATTAAATTATCAACATTTAAAACACATACACATACATATATATGTAAATATGGATTATGAGTTAAAATTTGCATCAGATAGGGAGAGAGACTCAGAATCTTACAGCTCTTCCTACCACACTATAGTCTGAATGGTTTACTATTTAGGTATATTTTCATATCCACTGAACATAGTTGCTGTGGGTAGTGCATTGAATAGGTTATTTAGACAACATTTGCAATATAATTCTGGCTCCAATATTACATACACAGCTTGCCTTTTGTATCCACTTTGCCTGAGCTTACATTTTTTTTTTTAAAAAAGGAGTTGTTTGCAGATAATTGCTTCTCTCTTCATGAATCATGAATGAAGAGGAAATGAAAGATGTCCAGGTTGCTTGGACAGAGGCAATATGAATGGAGCACAAAGAAAAGCCCATCTCTTCACTGGGAGTCATATCCAGAGACACACTGCTTGGCTGCAGCCACAAGCCATGTTAAAGTGATTATTCAGTCCTAGTCACCAGCACAAACTACAGGGACCATTTTGGACGGATTATGCATTGTAAAACCACAGTTCCTTTATGACTGAGACAGTAATTTACTGAGAAAATCCACTTTTTCCTCAACAGCAAATGCCATTCAGTATTCCAGTTTATAATGCTTTTTGGACATCAAGGAGTTTTTTATTCCTCAAGATGAAATCATTGATATATATTGTGTGTGTTTAAGATAAAAAAGCGAAATCAAAATGGTTTTCTTATGTCCCTGTGGAAAAGACTTTGTAGTCAGACCCCGCCTTTCAATGGTGGTCCTTTCAATCATTCGGTTGGTAGCAAACTGAAAGTGGCATTCCTTTGAAATTATGAAGGGAAGCTAGGAAGTCAATATTAAGTTCACAGAAAGAAAATGATGAATTTGCACTATTGTCTGGTCTCATTATATTCTTTGTCACAAAAATGAGTTATCACAGGATTATAATGTCTAGTGTGTTCTTCTTTATAATACATTCTTATTCACATGACAAGAATTACGACAAGAGGAGAAAATGGACAAAATTAATCTACTCTCATGACAGAAAATACTACATCAAATTAACTTGTGACAGGCAAGTATTTTTGTGATGGCATTTATTGATGGCATCTGTCTGATTAGTCTACCTACATCAGTTCTTTATGTGCCTCATCAAGGATCCATCATGAGCAGAGCCCTGAGAGAAACACCCTCTGAAGATAGTTCAGACTAAGAGGAGAGAAACAGGGTCATTTTGTATGAGGTCTCCAAAGAAACTCCCTAACTAAAAGCACTCATTTGGAATACATTTCAGCTTGCTTTTAATGAAAAATCCTGCCCCTGGATCTGGTAAAAAAAACTTATTTGTAGATTTACTTTTTCATTTTAAAAAAGGAAAGAGAAATATTTCCAACACAAATAAATTTGGGCCCTATGTAGCTTTGGCACTCACCCTTGAATTTAAGATATAGGTAATGTGGAACATCCTTACAATCATAGATACATGCCTACTAGCCAGTTAGTTTACCTTGGCTGACTGTAGGAAAACCAGTCCCTCACTACATGCAGGAAGGCAAGACTGCTGCAGTCCTTGACAATGGAAAAATGTCATTTACATCTGTTTACTCCTAAATCATCCAGAGATGTGTCAGCTAGACCAAAAGACATTGAGATTTCAAGGGAAAATATGCATAGATATATGATACAGCAAAGTCCAAATTTTTGTTTTCAAAGCATTTTCCCTAAGAAAGGCTTACTCTGGAAACTGACCAATGCCTAGGGTTGAGATGGCAAGTTTGGAAAATCAGATGCTTAATATAATAAGGAAGACTATTTGAGGTGTGTGTTTACTAAAAATTACTATAATTTTCAATAACTGTCAAAAAAGATAACATATAAATTATTTTAATGAATCCAGAAAACTAAATGGAGAATACATTCTTCCTGTCAAAAGAAAAATAGTTTATGAGCTTGTTTCTGTGGGGTGAGGTAGTTTCTCTAAGGAAGCTCGACAGTTTCCAGCATGTGCTCCCATTAATTTCATTTGCATATGGATCTCTAAATTGGATGATAAATGAAGAAAGACATTCACAGAGCTAATCAGACCCACAGTGATTTGGCTCACTGCATGCTCAGCAGAACACAAGCTTGTGGAGAAGTTTCTTATTGAGTTGGGCTGAGACTATCCTCCCGGTTTTCCTAAGGAAATATAATTTAGCAGCATGTTATAGTTTCATACCAGGTTCCACACTCACCTGATTTCTACCCAAGAGGAACACAAGCTGAATTTAGCTCCAGGGCCACTTCTGCAGGAATAGATGAAGCAGGCATGACACATTATCTACAAGAAGAAAATGTCAGATTTTGAAAATACATGAGTTGAAGTTAAAATCTTGATTTCAACAGTTATTCTAGTGCCAGCAAGCACACTGTAAGTTGTCCTTTCTCCCAGGAAGATTCAAACCAGTGGACACTTACCACTGCAATTACCAGTTTCTCCTGTATTACCACACTAATTATCTGACCTAAATTTAGAGAGAAGCTTGAGGGCTGGAATCATTATTCTGAAGAGTCTTGTCTGTGCTTAAATGAAAAACTATAATGAACTAGTCAAACCAAATTGAATTTAAGTGCTTTGGGAATTGCTTAATATTTTTAACCAGTAAAACAATACATCTTCTAAAGCACCTGGTATCTTCATTGTAAACAATTTAACTTTGAAAACTGACTTATTATAGAGGTCTATGCTCTGTTAAAAATAATTTAAGGCTAGCTTTCAAAGAAAAAAAAAGTATCTTGTAAATATGCTGTTCACTTGTCCAAATCACTGTCTTAAAGTGTTATGAAAAATTTAGTAATATTTTTCATCATCAAAAATAATAAAGTCTACCATGATACTTATTCCAAATACCACAAAAGCAACAGAACCAAGTTAAACAATTCTACTCTGAGGAAAATTAATTCTAAGTCAAAGAATTAGGTGAGTTTAATTTTTTAGGAATCCCACAATCTCATAAGCCTGCTATAATGAAACACTGTGTGTCTAAGAGGAAGAAAAAGAAATGCCTTAATTAAATCTTTGAATATCAAATCTTTTTACAAATGCACAAATGTTGACCTTCTCCAGCAAGCCTTTGCCTCTGTAAGTCTGTGTTGCTTAGCTGAAAAATAATGTAGGTTACCTTGATTAATCAGTGTATCGCTACAATTTCTCTTTGAATAATATTTTCAGTATCTGCAAACAGTCTGACTATGATACCAATGGTAGTGACTTTTTAACAGTGCAAGAAAACCATTTTCATGTTGCCATTGTCTAATCTTACTTGCAGTCCTTAGTTTGGGCTTAGAAGGGGGAGTTCATGATATTTTCATCTTAGCATAGCACACAGCTTAAGCTCTTTCTCTCATTTCCTCATACCCACACATGGATGGTGCCCTTTTAAAGGAGTCTGACTCCAGTTTCAGAGTGGAACAACCTGTGCTTTGCTACTTTCTGTGATATTCACGTCTCACCTCAACCCCCATTTTATTACCTCTGGGAGGCTCCAAAGTAGGAAACAAGATCCTTTACAATTCCTAGGCATGCCACTTCTGATAAATACTCAGGATGTGCTGGGTTTCACAATGATTTGATAGTTCATTGTATCTTTGTTATACTCAGTCTTTCCTGGGAACAACATGGAAAATCCTGTGTTTTCCCAATGTAACAACCTAAACCTGGGTCTAATACACTCCAGAGGTCTTGGTCTCTAACAAAGCGCTTATGTTCTTCTAAGTTTCTTAAAAGGAATTCCAATGAGACCACTCCTTGTAATCCATCACTCTTGGCTTCATGCACAACTTTATTAGGTTCAGTGAACACTTGGAAGCTGTCACAAGCTAGAGGATTTAGACCAGAGTAGTCCTGACATTAATTTACACATTTATTTACCACTCAATCTAGACCAGTCATTCTCAAACTTTTTAATGTTGTGACCTTTTAATACAGTTCCTCTTGTTGTAGGGACCCCCAATCATAAAGTTATTTTTGTTGCTACTTCATAAGTGTAATTTTGCTCCTGTTGTGAATCATAATCTAAATACCTAAGTTTTCTGAGTTTCAAGCGAGTCTTGTGAAAAAGTCATTCAACCCCCAAAGGGTCATGACCCACAGATTAAGAACTGCTGATCTAAATAAAGTTTTCAGCTTCTTAGTTTCTTCATCTAAAAAATGGATAGTATAATTTAATTAAATCACAAATGAGTTATGAGAAAGGAACTGAGATAATAAGAAATAAATTATTCCTAGCAATGCTAACTTCTGTCTATTATATATTTAAAGCTTTACTCAGGCAATAGTCATATGCTGTTTACACCTATGAAAAGAATAATAGTGGAACCTGTTCATCTTTGGAAAGTGAGACATTATTCAAGTATTGTAGTCAAACATCTTGATAAGTTGACCTTCTAAACTAGACACAGAAGAATCAATTACATGGGCAGAGGCAGACTGGAAGACCCAATGTTAAACTCTCTCTCTCTCTCTCTCTCTCTCTCTCTCTCTCTCTCTCTCTCTCTCTCTCTAATGTGACAGATACAACCAGAGTGTCTCACAGGCTGGATACTGAAATATTTCTATCAGGAACACATTTAATGATTTAATTCTTGAATTTGGTATGGGAATTCGTATTAGTGGATAAAGTGCTTGATGTATCAGCATTGGGATGATGGGATGCCTAGCACACACCTAAAATATCAGGATATATATATATTCCTATAATATATTCCTATCGTATATTCCTATAATCCCGGTGCTGGGAAGGCAGAGACAAGAATTTCTAGAGTTTACTTGCCCATGAATTTTGAGAAATTTGTGAGCTCCAGGTAAAATAAATGATCCTGTTTCAAAAAGTAAAGAAGAGGGATGGGGAAATGGCTCAGTGGTTATACTGCTTCCTGTAAAAGCAAAGGGACACATGTTTTGATACCCATAACTCAAGCAAAAGTATTGTGTAAATCATGACTTAACCTGTAATTTCAGCTCCAGAACTCAAAGATCTCAAGACAAACTGGCTAATAGCATTAGACATATTGAGGAGCTCTGAATTTGATTTAAAACCCCTGCCTCAAATAATAAGATGTGCTGGATTAGAAGAAAATGACCCCCATAGGAAATGGCACTAATAGGAGGTGTGGCTTCGTTGGAGTTGATATGACCTTCTTGGAGGAGGTGTGCTACTCCAGAAATGGGTTTAGAGGTCTCCTATGCTCAAGATAGTACCAAGTGTCTAAATTCACTTCATGTTGCTTTTGCATCAAGATGTAGAATTCTCCAGCACCATGTTTGCTTGCATATCACCAAACTCTCAGCCACCATGCTCCCCACTGTGACAACAAGGGACAAAACCTCTGAAACTGTAAGCTGCCACCTCAATTAAATGTTTTTTTTTTTATAAGAGCTGCTTTGTAACGGCATAAGCGAATGCAGACAGATTGTCAAAATATAGACAGCTTTAATGGAGGAATAGACTTACAGAACCACCGTTCCCGCGGAGACCAGGAAAGCAGAAGTGAGCGCTGGGAGCACGCTCACTAAATTTATAGGAAAACTTTAGCCTGAGGCGAACACGCCCCCTAAGTGTTGGGACTTATCCCTACATCTCCCCCTTTTGTCTAAATAAGACAGAACTAAACCAAATACAACTATATATACAATAATAACAAATAAATATAACAAACAATATTGAGAATCAAAAGTTTTGCTAAACATTCTATCTCAAGGAGTCTAAATAATGTAGAGAGTAACTACAATTATATAATCTTCAACTCCATCAAAGATCCGAGAAGGGAATAAATATTACTTAACAAACGAGATATATCCAAAATGTGTAACAATTGACAAAGACAACTGACTACCTGGGCAATCACCCAAAGTCTCGTTTGCAATGTTGAGTCAACCAACTTTGGCTAAGGCCTAACATAACTGACATACCATTATTAAAGGCAAGGAACTTTTCAAAACTATCTTACCCTGTCTTGGCAGGATATGACAGTCCTGTTGTATCCATTGATGCACGCTCTGTATCTTTGTCAGTGGTTGAGGTATGGGCTTTTCTTAACCCAAAGGCCAGTTCTGCCAAGAAGACAAGCTCCCAGTGGAGTGTCTTTGGTGCTCAACGTTCTCTCGGGAATAGAGCGGTGTTGCCAGGAGCAATTGTGTCTCACTATCACGAAACTCTGAGTTATATTAAAGGCCATATTCTACAGCTCTCCAAAGAGGTTGAAGATTATCTATCTATACTGAGTATAATCTCTATATATCTAAAGAACCTGATTAGTCTAATTACAAATGACAAACTTAGATGACTATTAATCTATATAATTCTCAATATCTATCTAACTTAAAGACTAAAACAATAAACAACTGTGCAATATATGAAGACAATGATCTTCATCTGTAAACAATGTCATTACATATCAAATGTAAACAATGTTATTACATAAATAGTATCAGAGGTAGAAATGTACATTGTGATATGGTAGATGTATCAATACAATATAAGCATATTCTTATACAAAAATAGAGGTAGGAACACTCACATTCAATATTCAATATGTCAATATACAGAAAACAGTACCAATACAATTTTCTAAAAACAGTAACTCACAAATACCAATCATCCCATCAAACCAGTTAATCCCCCCCCCTTTTTTTTTTTCGAACATACCCCTAATTCCATAAAACATCTCCCCATCCCCTCAACCCCAAACCAACCACTAAAAGATGTCCCTAACCCTGAGGGCAAACTCTGTTGGGAGAGGGGACGTCGTCCTCTAAGATTGCTTCAAGCTGACATGGGGGCGATGTTCTCCTTAGGGGCTCCTGTGAAAGCAAATGATGGTAAAATTCCCAAATTAACCTTTGACCTAAGAAAATTATAACTAGTCCCTGAGCACTTTGAGAAGGTCCGGCCAGAGTGTTGTCAAAAATGTGCACCATTCGAAATTGTCTTGTGCAGTTGGTACCAAAAAACAGGTCTCATATTAGCGCGTAAAAAAGAGAAAAAGAAAAAAAATATTCATGACGTCATAAAAACCAGGTTGAGTTGATGTTGTGGGGCCCCATCTTCATCCTGGAAACTTCAAAAATTACTGTAGGGAAATTTGTTGCTTGTTATGGGAAATTTAAACATTAACAACAAGGACATATTCTGACATATAAAGAAAGACACAGATATGAGGAAAAGCAAAGAAAGTTTATCAAGTATATAATTATCCTCATTCTGTCCCATTTCATGGCTCCTGATCTGAGACAGAAACTCTGAGATATCTCTTATCAACAGGCTTGGAATTGAAGAGGGACTGAGCCATAGTCCAACTCCAAAACCAGCTCTACATATTTATAAAGAAGCGTTCAAAGAGAAAAAAGAAAATATATATATAATCAATACTTACTCATGTTACTGTTGAGTCTTAGTGGGTCGTAACTATTTTCCATCCATCAGTTATTAAATATTCAGGGTCCCTTAAATTCTTTGAAGATCAGTATTTTCCTGTGGAGATAAAAAAAAAAAAAAACCCTGCCCCCAACCTACCTGAATTCCTTACCATCAGTATGCTCGCCATCCTTGTGAATGAATTGTTATTTATCTTTTCCAAATGGCTTTTCTTCTTCATACCGAACCTTTATTAATTTTGACGGTATCCACAATTGTTCCTCACCTGTGGAGATAAGAGCAAAACCCCTTCCCCAACGCAGCACATCTCCTGGCTTCCATTGTGAGGTCAGCACATCCTTGAAATAAACTGGTTGATTTAGTTCAGTAGACTTTTCCATTATCCAATGTCTTTCTGCAGCCGTTGTCCCCTTCTCATTAGCGTTAAGAAAATTCAAGGTTAACAAAGCATTATGTAACCTATTTCTGGGGGTGTTTTCCACCCCTTTCTGTTTATTCAACATATCCTTTATAGTTCGATTTGATCTTTCTATGACTGCTTGACCTGTAGGATTGTATGGTATACCTGTAACATGCTTGATATTGTAATAGTCAAAAAACCGTTTCATTTTCCTAGAGGCATAAGCAGGACCATTATCTGTCTTTATTTGTGTAGGTATACCCATGATAGCCATGACTTCTAATAAATGAGTGATTACTGAATCAGCTTTTTCTGAACTTAAAGCAGTTGCCCACTGAAAGCCTGAATAAGTGTCAATGGTGTGGTGAACATACTTCAATTTGCCAAATTCTGCAAAGTGAAACACATCCATCTGCCAGATTTCATTCCTTTGGGTGCCCTTTGGATTAGCCCCTGCAGGCAGTGGCGTTTGGTTATAGAAAGAGCAAGTAGGGCATTTCTTTACAATCTCCTTAGCTTGTTGCCATGTGATAGAAAACTCTTTCTTCAAACCTTTGCTATTAACATGATGTTTTTTATGAAATTCAGAGGCTTGTAGCACACTACCAATCAATAATTGATCAATTTCTGCATTACCTTGTGCTAGAGGACCTGGCAGACCCGTATGGGATCGGATGTGTGTTATGTACATAGGGCAAAGCCTGTTCCTGATCAAATCTTGAACCTGGATAAACAATGAGGTTAGTTCTGTATCATCAGGTATAAATTCAGCAGTTTCAATATGTAAAATAACTCTTTCTGCGTATTGTGAATCAGTAACTATATTAATAGGTTCTCTAAAATCCCTTAGCACCATAAGAATGGCATATAATTCTGCCTTCTGGACAGAATCATAAGGACTTTGTTCCACCTTACCCAAGTCTTCCGATTTGTAACCTGCCTTCCCTGTTTTATTGGCATCAGTATAGAATGTACGGGCTCCAGTTATTGGAGCATCACGGACGATTCGAGGAAGGATCCAAGAAGTTCTCTTTATGAAGTTAAGCCTCTTGCTTTTTGGATAGTTGTTATTAATGTCTCCCAAAAAATTAGCACAAGCTCTTTGCCATGTTTCATTATCTTCCCATAATTTCTTTAGTTCATCAGCAGTGAAAGGCACTATAATTTCTGCTGGGTCTATGCCTGCTAGTTGACGAAGTCTCAGCTTGCCTTTTATAATTAACTCAGAGACTTTTTCCACATAAGTTTTCAGTTTTTTACTTGGTTTATGTGGTAAAAAGATCCATTCCAAGATAATATCATCTCTCTGCATTAAAATTCCTGTAGGAGAAATTTTGGATGGTAATATGACGAGAATACAATCGAGCTCTGGATTCACCCTGTCCACATGTGCCTGTTGTAATTTTTCCTCAATTATTGTCAGTTCCTTTTCTGCTTCAGCTGTTAATTCTCTGGGACTGTTTAAGTCTTTATCACCTTCCAAGGTTTTGTTCAAATGAATTATTAGATCAGGTGTTATCCCAACAGCTGGTCGTAGACTGGAAATGTCTCCTAACAGTCTTTGAAAGTCATTAAGAGTCTGTAGGCGATCTCTCCTAATTTGTGCCTTTTGTGTCTTAATTTTTTGCAAACCTATTTTATAACCTAAATAATTAACAGAATCTCCCTTCTGTATCTTCTCAGGAGCAATTTGCAATCCCCATTTAGGTAAAAGTATCTTTATTTCTTCAAACAGTCTGTTCAAGGTATCCATGTTTGAATCGGATAACAAGATGTCGTCCATGTAGTGGTATATTATAGATTTGGGAAATTTCTTGCGTATTATTTGCAATGGTTGGTTCACAAAATATTGGCACAAGGAGGGGCTATTTAACATACCCTGGGGGAGGACGGCCCAGTGGTACCTCTTGGAAGGTTGAGAATTGTTGTAAGTAGGCACCGTGAAGGCAAATTTTTCTCTATCTTCTTTTTGTAAAGGTATGGTGAAAAAACAATCCTTTAAATCAATAACTATAAGAGGCCATCCTTTTGGTAATAAAGAGGGCAAAGGGATTCCAGATTGCAGAGGACCCATAGGTTGAATAACCTTGTTGATAGCTCTGAGATCTGTCACCATTCTCCATTTACCTGATTTTTTCTTAACCACAAATACAGGAGAATTCCAAGGGCTGGTAGATTCTTCTATATGTCCAGCATCTAATTGCTCTTGTACCAGCTGTTCTAAAGCCTGTAACTTTTCCTCAGCTAGAGGCCATTGCTTTGTCCATATTGGTTTCTCAGTCAACCATTTTAGAGGCAAGGCTGTTGGTATCTCTGAAGGGGCTTCAATTACTTGTTCTTGTATGGCCCGAATGGCCGGTTTTCTCCGTTTGTAATATCTTTTAATATTATTCTCAGAAATATAGGCTCTAGAAGTAGCAGGAATGTTAATTTGGGTATTCCATTGTTGTAATAGGTCACGACCCCATAAATTCATTGCAATATTGGCTACATATGGCCTTAATTTTCCTATTTGTCCCTCAGGCCCTATACATTCAACCCATCTTGTGCTCTGTCTTACTCGAGATAGGGTTCCAATTCCCAGGAGCTGAACATTTACATTCTGAAGAGGCCAATACGGATGCCAAGATTCTGGGGTAATGATACTTACATCAGCACCTGTGTCCAGCAGGCCAGTAATAAAAATGCCATTTACACACACTCTCAGCTTAGGTCTTTGATCATTTATAGAAGTTTGCCAAAACACACGTAACTCATCTTTCTGCTCATTATCGTTTGTAACAGTAGGCATGAGGTTTCCTAATTGTCCTGACGAGGCACGTTCTCTGCAGAAACTGGAAATGACTGAACCATGTTTGCCATGGGGGCCTGTGAGGCCCCCCCTCTCACGTTTCCCGTCTGTATCAGGTTGCCTTGTCTATCTCTTGTAGACCTGCATTCATTCGTCCAATGTCTACCTTTTCCACATCTTCTACATAAACCTGAAGGCTGAGTCCTCCTATTTCTGTTATTTCTAGAAGATGCATTATTATTATTTCTGAAGATCCGTTGTTTACAATTCCTTTTCATATGACCCATTTTGCCACAATTAAAACATTTGGTATTCTGGTGTCTCCTTTTACCATTGGAAATTGCTTCTTCTACCCATGCTTCAGTGCCATAATCAAATGTATCAACATCCAGTGTATGCAAGACCCATTCTTCCAAGGGTGCTGATCTGAACCTTAAAGGCCCCAAAATCTTTTTGCATTCCACATTTGCATTTTCATAAGCCAAAGACTCAATCATTATACGTCTTGCGTCAGGGTCAGGTATCCCTATTTGCACAGCCTTAGTAAGTCTTTGTAAAAAATCACTAAAAGGTTCTCTCAGACCTTGTTTAATTGTGACAAATGATTCCATTCTCTGTCCTGGGTCTTGTACCCTGTCCCAAGCCCTTAAGGCTGCTGTAGTGCATATGGAGAGTGTGTTTTCGTCCAAATTAGCTTGTTCCTGAGGGTCAGAAAAGCGTCCTTCACCTAGAATTTTATCTAGGGAGATGTCACTTCCCTTCGCCTTTTCTTGCTGTTCTAAAAGTCTAGCCTCTTGCCTGAACAAGCATTTCCATTTTAAGTGCGGCCCACTCTCAAGGACTGCAGAGCTCAGCTGGAGCCAGTCCAATGGCGTAGCTCTGCTTGTGGATGCCCAAGACTTTAGCATCTCTTTAACAAAAGAGGAATGCATCCCGAAAGTCATGACAGCCTGTTTAATTTCTTTGAGATCATTCATACGGACATGCTCCCATGTATCTTCCTTAATGACCCTAGGGTTTCTGGAACCAATCACCTTCTCTGTTGTTATTACTGGAAAGGCAGGTAGAGCTGTAGGTAGAGATTTGTGGAAATTGTCCCGGAGGGATTTACCCACAGATGTAGTTAAAATTTGCCTTTCTACCGTTTGTTCTTCTTCATCAGAATTTAGAAATTCCTCAATCTTTTCAATTCTATTCACCATTGCCTTCTGCAATGTCTGTATCTCCTGTCCAGAATTATGTTCCAAAGCCTTCATTGAGGATTCTAAAGTATGAAGTTTGTCCATTAGAGATAAGTTCTCATCTTTGGACATAATTTTTATGGCATAAACCGTGCCTTCTTGTATTGACAATCTTTCTGCCAATCTGTCATAAGCTTTAGACAAAATCCGATAGTCACATTCAGCAGTTTTGATTCTCTCAGTTACTATTTCAGTTCCTACAGAAAGGGACTGAAGCTTACAACCCAAATCAGCTGTTCCCTCTTCCATAGTAATGAGTTTCTCCTTAATATCAGCCACTAATGTTTCAGTTCCTACAGAAAGGGACTGGAGCTTACGATCCAAATCAGCTGTTCCCTCTTCCATAGTAATGAATTTCTCCTTAATATCAGCCTGTAATGTTTCAGTTCCTACAGAAAGGGACTGGAGCTTACGATCCAAATCAGCTGTTCCCTCTTCCATAGTAATGAATTTCTCCTTAATATCAGTCTGTACCTTTTTTAAATTTTCCTCAGTTGATCGAGTCATGTTAAACAAAGATCTGTTCTCCTCCTGGAGAACTTCAAACTGATTCTTGAGAAGATTGTTGTCATTCTCAATTGTTTTTAAGCGTGCAACCTCTGCTCGTAAAGACTTTATCATATTTCTATTATCAAACCATATAGTGCCAAGGAAAACTACGAATCCCAGAAAGATCCATAGAGGTGGGGTGATAGACACCTCTTGTAAAATCTCCCACATGGTACAATTAAAAAAACTGTTAAATTCTTGAATGGTAACGTGTTCAGACATTTTAATTATAAAAGAAAATTTTTTCTCTTACCTGCAACGACTGGTTCCTGCCGGTGGTGGTCTCTGTGGTTTTGGAGCCTGTCTTGGAACTAGCTCTTGTAGACCAGGTTGGCCTCGAACTCACAGAGATCCGCTTGTCTCTGCCTCCCGAGTGCTGGGATTAAAGGCGTGTGCCACCACAGCCTGGCCGGCCTTGAACTCACAGAGATCCGCTTGCCTCTGCCTCCGGAGTGCTGGGATTAAAGGCGTCTGCCACCACCGCCTGGCCGGCCTTGAACTCACAGAGATCTGCCTGCCTCTCTGGATATTATGGGCCTGAAGGCCGAGTGTATCTCGGACTCAGCCCTGGGGCCCGAGTCACAAACTAAGAAAATGACACCCTGGAGCGTGCTGTGTTAGCTAGCAGGCTATGCGCTTGAGTCGGGGGCAAAATAGCCATACGTTGGACGCCAAAATGTAACGGCGTAAGCGAATGCAGACAGATTGTCAAAACATAGACAGCTTTAATGGAGGAATAGACTTACAGAACCACCGTTCCCGCAGAGACCAGGAAAGCAGAAGCGAGCGCTGGGAGCATGCTCACCAAATTTATAGGAAACCTTTAGCCTGAGGCGAACACGCCCCCTAAGGGGTGGGACTTATCCCTATACTGCTTTGGTCATGGTGACTCTTCATAACAACAGAAACCCTAACTAAGACATAAGGTGAAGGAGAAATCAAGGAAGCTTCGGTTTCTGGCATCAGCCCCAGGCTTCCACATGTCTATGCATCTCCCCATACACTGTATATACTCCCCACAAACACATAGCAATGGGGAATAGAACTATTGACAAAGACAACCCATATCCCTCTGAACTTTCTATACACTCTCCAAAAACATACAACATTCTCACAACTCATGAACATGAAACTGTATGCACATGTGTGGAAACATGTACATATGCAGCCATCATATGCACACAAATGAAAATAACAGATCCTGAACTTGAACTATATTTGATCATATACAAAACACTTTACATACATTATATTTACACTATTTTGCTTTCCTGAAGTACTCATTAAGGAGTTCCACTATATTGGATACACTTACATAAAATTTCATATATACGAGTCTCCAGAAAATATTTCAAAATTTACAGATCTAGAAAAATACATAGGTATTTTAGTTTCTTTCTTTCATTTACAAGCTAAGGAAATTGAGAAATATGATACTTACATTGCAAGGCCCTAAGTGTGACTCAAGAATCTTGATTGCTGGATAGCAGAATTCATGATTATTTTCATCTCTGTCAGTAATTTTCAACACTAGCTTTACATTAGTATCGACAAGGGAGTGTTTTTGAAATANTATCATCCTACAGATTCTGATAAAATTTGCCTGCAGTGGGCCTTGTCATTTACATTTATTTTTGAACTGCTCAAGTGATTCTCTTATATAGCCATAGTGGATAACCTTCTGTCTCTTTCTGTGTGTAGAGGAGCTATTTATCCTTAATGTCACAATTCTGGATATAGAAGGCAGGAAGCCAATGTACTGTGGCATTTTCCACATTGACCCTAGGAGTGTAGTTTTTAGTTAACTTGCTCTCAGATGTGCTCTCAAATGGATATATTGAACTACCCATCACCAAAATCATTGTGTTGTATTCTTCTCATGTCAGTGAACACTAGGCTAGCATAAAAAATAGAATCTCTCTCTCTCTCTCTCTCTCTCTCTCTCTCTGTGTGTGTGTGTGTGTGTGTGTACACACACATTTATACACAAGCATGCACATACATGTGGGCATGTAGAATTCAGAGGTCATCTTTGGGTTCCTTAGAGTGATATCTCCCTTAGTTTTTGAGACTGAGTTTTCCACATTTATTGGAATTTTCCGATTAAACTAGACTAGCTAGCCATCCATCCCCAAGGATTTACCAGTCTGTGTCCCCAGTCCTGGAATTAAAGCACACACCATTACTCTGCACTTTTTACATTGTCTGAGGGGATTGACCTCAGGTCCTCATGCCGCACAGCAAGAACTGCACCCACTATGCTCTTGACTTAGAAAGCTAGTCACTTATTTTCTTTAAATCATTGACAAATTTGAAATCAGCTTTCTCCAATTGAATTGCAGTAGGTATATCAACCACTCCAGGACAGCTCTCGTGTTCAGGAGTAGCGGATCAAAAAATAATGGACCCCCAGAGGGATTTTCTTTGTTTATTTGCTTTTGTTTTTCATTTTGTTCTGCTTTGTATTGTGTGTGCATGTGTTTATTTGGTTACAATTTGATCATTTTATTTTATTCTTTTTGGTCTTTCTAGATTTTGGGTTGTTTTTGCAAAAGAATGTAAATTTGGGTGGGTAGGAACAATGAGAGTATCTGGGCAACTTGAGGGGAGAATATGATCTAAATAGATGAAAATTTAAAAATTGTTTAAACTAATAAAAATAAATTGATTAGATCACAAGACATCATTAAATAATCTACCCTGAAAGCTCAGGATAATGCAAAAAGCCATTGAATGGGTGAGGTCTGCACCAGTTTTCCAGCTGTCCCTTGTGAAGACACCTTGATTCTCTCTGTTTTTAATTTCCCAGCTTTATTTTATTCACTTTATCTTGTCTCTCAAAATGCTGCTTTAGTTGAGATTTGTAAAATAGAAAATAATAAAATAAAACAAAGGAAAAACATGTACACAGTTCAAGAATTAAGAATGAAAACAACTGTTGTTTGCATAACAAAACTGGAATTTAAATACAAGGCACACAGTACATAAATAGGTAGCCTTGTAATCAGCAGTTACAACCCAGAGAAGTCTGGTCACCGCACCTACACTTCCTGTCTGGCTACTGGCCCATCAGTGCTTTATTAAACCATATGAGTGACAAATCTTTACAGGGTACAAGAGCATTATCCCATCACACTTTTATTATCTCCATAGGGCTCCTAACTGAACAAGGAGATTGCCAGTTCAGCTAGACTGCTAGAGACCCTCTGGATTCTGTAGTCTCTAGGTCCCCATGTTGAGGTTATAAGAAAATGCAGTCATGCCCATCATTTTGTGGGTCCTGGGAATTCAAATTCAGGACCTAATGCTTACAACTTAAGCATTCTTATCTAATAAACCACCTCCAAGCCCAAGAAATATTTCTAAAGTACAATAAAGCATGGGGAAAACCTGAAAGAAAACATTGAAACTGGTAATAACAATACCCAATCATCATCAAGACAGGTTTGATCATATTCCAGTATTATGCCAATATGCTAAGGTGTTTTTTTTTTTACCTTAATTTAAACTTCTAAATACAACAAAATGGGAAACTCAATTTAGAGTATCTTCACTCAAAACTTAAAGGTAATGTAAAGTAATATAACAAAATGTAACATGAAGGTCAGAGCATTCAAATTGTAAAGGGACTTGAATTAAAAGTCAAATATAGTACTGATTACTTTTTTCCTTTTTCTGGTGCCTATTCAAAATACAATAAAACTCCAGGAGTATCCACCATTGGTGGTAAACAGAGGAAATATGTGAGCACCATGTAGCAAAGTATTTAGTAAGTAGACAGGTACACACCTAGAACAGCCAATTGCTGCCCTTAATGGTTGTTTTTGCTAGGGACTGGGGAGAAGATTCATAAAATTGATTGCTGATGTAAACATAAGGACATAAGTTCAGATCCCTAGCCCCCAAGTAAAGGCCAGGCACGATGATAACATACCTGCAATCACAGAACTGGAGATGAGGTGGGATTCAGAAGCAGGGGGAGAATAAGACAGAAAAGAGACAGAGAACGGTAGGAGGGAAAGTGAGGGATGAAGGAGGTAGTTCAAACAGCTGTAAAACATGGAAACTAACACATTTGAGTAACTGTTATTTGAGTTGTACACTTTATCCCTACCCATCCTTTACTCTAGCATCACGCACGATTCTCTACACAGTGTGTAAGTGTGGTCTAAATACAGCTCTTATATAAAAGGCAAAGTAAAACTTTTCATTGAGCAAGGAAGTCAGGACCTTGAGGGGTGCGTCCACCCACTAAAACATCCAAATCCATGGAACCCAGCCATTTCTTTCCCCAGAGCTCTGCCTTTGGTTTTGCTTAACCTCAACTTTTTAATCTGACAAGCTGACCAAGAGACTGCAACATCATCATGTATTTGATTAAAGATGCATCTCTTTTTATAGCACATTTCCAGTAAGATAAAATATTCAGTACTGTAATTTCTATACAATAAATTTTCCACAGTATGACTTATAGCTGGCTCATCAGCCACAAAAGCTGAAGAATAATCAAAGTTACCCTCCATATTTCTGCAATGAAGACACTAGTATTTTCAGTCTTAAATCTTTGTCTGACATTGGTTAAAGAGGGCAAACACCCTGCATTTTACAATGTCATCAATATTGCAGATAAATGAATAACACAATGAAAATATTTATATGTGATACCACCAAACAGGAAGATACAGTTAGGGAAATATGGCAAAGTGTAAGTAACCTTGAGAAATTAGCTTCACTGGAATTCTTCCCAGGCCTTGACCAGAAACATAATTCACATATCTTAGCACCAAATACAAATGAAGAACAGTTGTTAACTCGGCTTTTTTTCTTCTTTGCTATCGAGAGTATTGGTCCTTCATAATGAAGCCCCTTGTAAGCCACTTTCTGGCTCCATTGTGACATCACTTGAATGTTATAAAATGTCTAATTTATCTTCATCCAAATAACTGTAACTAAAGATATGCCCTTTGTTGATAAACAGTGCATCTGGGGTTTGGAATAATCATAATCTGACAAAACATGACTCATTGGTTTTGAAAATTAATATCAAGCCAGGCTGTGGTGGCTCACGCCTATAATTCCAGCACTCACGAGGCAGAGGCAGGTGGATCTCTATGAGTTGGAGGCCATGCTGATATACAAAAGTTAGTTCCAGGACAGACTTCAAAGCTACAGAAAAAAACCCTGTCTCAACCCTCCCGCCCCAGAAAAGTTAATGTCACCTGGAAATTATTAATGCAGATCAGACCAATCCATTAGTAAAATATGTTTTACTCTGACAAATGCCCTCTACTAAAATTATTAATAACCAGAGAAAAATCAAATTCTATTTCTAAGTCAAAGAGACACAGTTATTCTTTAATAAAATAAGGTAGAAAATGGATGAATACAACAAGAATCAGTGAACTTAGAACTTATTCTAAAGCTGTCTCATTAAAAGCCAGAACACTCTGTTGGGAGTCAACTTTGAAAACGAAAGAAATGAATAGCTTGACCTGGCTGACGTCTGAAAGGGTATTTGATTCATTCCATTCTAAAATAATAGCCGATGTTCTCATCTCTTTAACTTGTAACTATTAGTTTGTAAAACTAAATTTTTATCATCCTTTCGCCTGCTATTAAAAAGCATCCAAAGAAAAAATTGAAAGTCTTCAAGGCAGGGGACAAACAACAAAGGGTTTAAAGGACACCAGGGAAATACAACATGTAAAAGAAAGTAATATGCAAAAACGGGAAGAAAAAAGGTGATAAACAGAAGGGTATGAGGTGAAGAAGTTCTATGAGACTGTATGATGTGGGATTCCCCTCTATATGTTGTAAATACCATTGGTTAATAAAGAAGCAGTTTTGGGCCTATGATGGAGTAGAACAGAGGTAGGCAGTGAAAGCTGAACAGAATGCTGGGAGAAAGAAGGTGAGTCAAGAAGAAGCTATGGAGCCACCACCAGAGACAGCAAGCCAGAACCTTGCTGGTAGGCCACAAGCCTTGTGGTAAAATATAAAGTAATGGAAATGGGTTAAATTAGGATGTAAAAGCTAACCAATAATAAGTTAGAACTAATAGGCCAAGCAATGATTTAATTAATATAGTTTCTGGGTGATTTCAAGTCTGGGTGGCTGAGAAATGAACAAGCAGCCTTCCTACTATAACTGTGCATGCAGAAGATGAAAAATGTAGGAAATATATGAGACTAGGCAACAACTAAATGCCAAGAAAGACTTAGGTGGAAATTATGAAGAGTCCTGGCTTTCAAAATGCAGTGTGTGTGTGTGTGTGTGTGTGTGTGTGTGTATGTGCACGTACACACACATGCATGCAGGAGCCCATGGAAGTCAAAAGTCAAGCTTAGGTGTAATTTTCAGGAGCCATTTTGGTTTTTCACACAAGGTCTTTCAATAGTTAACTGGCTTCTTAGCCATTAAACATTAGAGACGTCCATTCCTACCTTCCTGGTGCAATGGCGGCAAGTGGATGTCATTGGCCCACCATTCTCCATGGACTTCAGGTATTGAACCTGGATCCTCAAGTTTGCATAGAAAGCTCCTTAGCAACTGATCTATCTACCCAGTCCAAAGAGTCTTTTCTGATGTGCTTATAATTTACTTTAGGACCCCAGGCACACTAAGCAAGAGCTCTGCCATACAGTCATAGTCTCAGTCATACATTTCTTAAAAGCTGCAAAATACTGAAACATTTAGTACTCCTCTTGTTATAACTGCTTATAGCTATACCTTTGGAATTTTCAGAATTCCCCAAGATTTACATGATGTGAATATGAAGTAAACACAATGGAAACAAAAGTGGGGACAATAATCAAGAAAAGAATGGCTTACTTTATAACCACTAAATGATCTCAATCAAGTACTGTAAGATAATTATAAAAAAAATCAAGAAATCTTCAATGTAATGTGATAATTTGACTTGGTTAATAATATCAGATAAATTATCAATATGTGGCGTCCAACGTCGGGCTATTTTGCCCCCGACTCAAGCGCATAGCCTGCTAGCTAACACAGCACGCTCCTGGGTGTCATTTTCTTAGTTTATGACTCGGGCCCCAGGGCTGAGTCAGAGATACACTCTGCCTTCAGGCCCATAATATCCAGAGAGGCAGGCAGATCTCTGTGAGTTCAAGGCCGGCCAGGCGGTGGTGGCAGACGCCTTTAATCCCAGCACTCTGGAGGCAGAGGCAAGGGGATCTCTGTGAGTTCAAGGCCGGCCAGGCTGTGGTGGCACACGCCTTTAATCCCAGCACT
>NW_026068125.1:388390-440988 GCF_014885135.2 Alexandromys fortis
CTACACAGAATATTAGAAATGGGTTAGAACAATATGTAAGAGCTAGCCAATAAGAAACTGGACCTAGCCGGGCCAGGCAGTGTTTGAAAGAATACAGTTTCCGTGTAATTATTTCTGGGTATAAACTAGCCATGCGGGCGGCCGGGTGCCGGGGACGCAGCCCCGCCGCTCCTATTTCAACAAATATGGAGAGGCGATGGGGCAAGTTAGAAAAGAATAAAATTATATGCAGAAGAAATAAGCTCCAAAAATCAGTTTATGATTTAAAAATCGAACATGCTCACAAAATTGCAGTTGTACAAACTCACTAGTTAGGGAAATTTAAGAAAGAGAGAACATAAAAGGAAGACGTAGATGGTCACATCACTGAAAGCACTGAGGGAAAAATTTACTATCTATATAATACTCAGAATATTCACAAAACTTTTTTTATATCTCATTTACTTTTGAGCTTATAATTATATCATTCTCCCTTTTCTTTCCATCCTCCCAATAAAAGAACTCTTAAAGATTATTAAGCCATCATTCCAAACCACAAATCTTACCTCAAAGGGGATATGGCATAGTTTATTCTTTGGAGTCAAATATGAGTGACCATCACTTAGGAATGCAAATTTAGATTATCTCAATTTGATGTCCTGATGCTGAAGCATTTTAATAAAGGTTTTATAGTAACATAGCAAAGAATGTCATAAACAAAACACTTTTTAAATATATTGATATAAACATTAAGTAGGTGGGTTGAAACCAAAGACAATTGTATATGTCTCAAATGCTGTCTGATGACTCAGCATTCTGGTTGGCTGAAAACTTTTTACATGTATATTTTAAAAAGTTTACATTGTAGTTACAAGAATGTTGCATCAGACACACTGAAGGGCAGAATAAATGACTATTAAGGGGCTAAAGATGCCCAAGATAATTTGGTACTAGACTTCTAACATACAATCACTAAAGTTTTAATCAGTTAACCATTCTTGGAAAGTGTTTAGGAGTAGGTGTAGCTTCTTTCTGAGAAATTTTGTTCAAAAAGATAAACAATTATGAATTGATTCATTCACTAACACTTTAATGTCTCCAGAAACACTATCAGTTAGGTAAAATTCATAAAATATTTTTCACAGTACACTTTAGTACTGACATTTTCTGTCAAACTTCAAGCCACAAAAGGCTATGACTAATGAACGTAACCTTGCCTGCTATGATGACTAATGATAGTGTTGTTTCAGCTGCACACAAAAATATGTGAAAATTCTTTCAGAAAGCAAAGGAGAAAATCTACAATTCAGTCCAAGGGTGGGAGCATTGCCCTGCAGCTACTGAGATATTTGTCACAAGCACTGAGCATTTATGAATCCCAAGTGCCCTTCATTGTTCTCAGAACTCGCAACATCCAATGTAGTTTCCTGTGGTGCAACATATGTATGCTGGTGAAATCAGCTCTTGACATGGCTTCAGCTTTAAACTGGAGGCTATACACCGAGAGCTAGCAGATGACAGAACCCATTCAACTCTCTCAGTGAATGTTTAGCAGAAGGTGCTCATATGTTCTCTTGGACCCAGCTGGGCTGAAACATTGCCTGCAAGAGAAATACACAGCCCTCAGCTTCATGGTGAGGAGTCAAAAGTGCAGCTACTTGGACTGTATCTTGCTGCTTTTTTTTCTTTCTTAAAGGTCAAGTATGCAGTCAGAAGCCTTACCTGACTGTTACCCAGACCTAGGAAAACTGAAAATCACTGAAGCACCTTTCAACTGTGTTCAAGTCGAAGCCTCTTAATTCTCTCATCTCTAAAGGACTTAAAATTTCCTTCTCTAAGACCAGAGTTCAGGGCTTATGATAGAGGTCAATTAGAATAGTGCTTCTGTTACATGCCTGAGGCCAATTCCCAAAACCTACATTTAACAACAGCAGCAGCAACAACAAAACCCAGCAAGTAATCTTACTGTTGAGATGGCAGAAATGAATATATGAATCCCTTGGCCTCAGAAACCAGCCAATACAGCATAATTGGTGAGTTCCAAGGCCAGGAAAGACTTTCTCTTTAAAAAAAAAAAGTAGCAAGAAGAAGACAGAGCATATAAGAAGAAGACACCCAAGTATGGCATCTGGTCTCCACATGTACACACAGATACCTACCCACATATACCCTCACACAGAAAACAATTGTGTTAAGCATTCTAATACCTTTAAATGATTCAGACTCAGTAGACAGGACATGCTTTCAATAATACTAATAAGAGAGCAACTCCAAAATCCAGGAAGGAAAAAAAATACAAAAAAGAAAGCACAAAAAAAAAGTTGGCTCAGTATACAGTTTTAAGACGAAACTTTGCAAGCAATATAGAATGATTACACAATCCTTATCATTTAAGGGTAAGGTTACTCAAGCCTAGTGCCCCCCTCCCATCCTGCAACACATTTCTGCATGTACACTCTCATCATTCCAGCTAGATTGGTGACAATGTTCTTCTGGCTTGTTCTGCTTCACTTGGTTCTTTTCCTTAAGCCGACTGCTCTCTCGAAAGGTTTTCCCTTTTTTAATCCATTAGTAGTATGCTAGCAAGCTTAGAATGATGGAGGTTTGAGGTGGAAGTCAAAAGCAAACTTGAACTTCATCCCTGCATCAATTACTTTTTTTCCTGGCTGTGACAAAACATCTGACAAAAGAAATTTATGGCAGGAGGATAGGAAAGAGTTTGTCTTGGCTTACAGCTTGTGAGTACAGTTCATGTGATACAGAAGGCATAGTGTCTGAATCATAGTGTGACAGGTCACCTTGCATCCATACTTAGGAAGATAGAGACATGAATGTTAGTCTTCTTTCTCAGTATTATTCGGTGTAGGAGATGGAGCCACTCATACTTGGAGCAGGTCTTACCTCTTCAGTTAAACTTCTCTGAAAGTAGCTTCACAGACATCCAGATGTGAGTTTTGTAAGTGGTTCTTATCCCACCAGGTTCACAATTAAGACTGTCTCTCTCCTCTAAAGCCAGTGTTTTATAATGTGTTTAGAGATCATCTGCATCAATCAAAGCACATTTTTGAAAAGCTTAATTTTTGGTCTATACATGTGAAATCTTTATGCATGAGGCTAAGAAATAAAGTGGCTTATTGGACTTCAACATTAAAATTTAGTTCGAAGGAATGAATGTCATAGACACCTAACAACTGAAAGACTAGGGATATCAAAGATCCATGCTTTTAGAAAGATCACTCTAAAAGCACAGTGGTATTAAGGAATTGTAAGGAACTATAAGAAAGGAGACTCAAAGCTAAGAGCCTGCTTAGGAAATTACTAAAGCTACCACTTTGTCTTGTCTGAACCCTCCTCCTTCCTTGATTTCTGCTAGTTCTTTATTCTTGTGTCACAGCTCTAACTAAACTCCCAAGTCACACACTTGTCCTTTTCTCCCATTCATTCAATAGAGACTGTCCCTCCAGGTTCTGTCTGCAGCCATATTTTCATGTAGAAACTCTATAACAGTCCACATTGGTACTGTCTAGACTGGTGCCCCAGAAATTCATACCATAATAATGCAAGCATCTATTCCCAACCCCCTAATTATATGTTGTGTCTACTATTTCAAGAGTAAACCTTAATTCATACCTTTTCTGCCGCTATAGCTACTGATCTTTCCATGGTTCTTATAGTTCATTTAGTAGGGTTAAAAAATTCACTGAGTACCTCAAAAAGGGTGCCTGAGACTCTTAAAGTCTGTCCTTCATGGCACCCCTACTGTAGGTATTCTGTCCTATCCTCTAGCAGCAAATGCAGCTCTAACTCACAACTTTCTCACACCTGTTTCTTAGCCCATGGTACAAACTCCAGCTTCTTTCAAGAGCCCATGTGTTTATTGCTTTCTTATTGCTACAACAAACTACCCAAGAGGAAGCATCATGAAGAAAGAGCTTTATTTCAGCTCATATTTCAGTCTGAAGATCCAGTCCGTCATGGCAGTGAAAGCATGACAGCAGAGAGTGAAGCGACCCTTCCCACTGTTTGCAGTCAGGAAGCAGAAAAGGATAAATATTGGTAATCAGCTTGCTTCTCTTTTTTATTTAGTCCAGGACTCCAGCTCAAGATATGGTACTGCCAAAAGATAGACTGTGTCTTCCCATTTGTATTAATTCACAAACTCCCTCTCAGATATTCCAAAGGGTTTGCTCTATGTGTTTCTAAATTCTGTCAAGTGGCAATTGAAATAAATCATCATAGAATTAGAACATATACTTTCTCTAAACCAAAGAAAAGGACAATTTCATGTGAAAGATAAACATCTGCCATCCCCATATGTCATCTGAACATCCCCAAGACAAAGGTAAGCCTTTAGATACTCAGTACATACTTGCCAAAATGTGAATGATTTTTCTCTGTGCAGATTCTTATTGTACGATAGTAAAAACAGAGTGTTAATCAAGTATCCTGAAGTTGTTAGTGTCAATGAATAATACCATTTGTACAACAACTCTGATCATAACCTTTGGAAAAGCAAAGCTAAGGAAACTAGAGTTGACTCTTTCAGACCAGTTCCTTCCTCTTTGCTGATACCACAGTACAGTGGCTTCAGATGTAGGGTAAAGGAACAGACAGCAGGAATAAATATAAAACATAAAAGCAACTGTGCATTTTCCTTCTTTCTCTTAAAAGGTAAGTAAAAAATAATATGGTAGATTTCAATGTGGTTTGAGGTTCTACAATATCAACTGAAGGTATCGCAGAGTTTGTGGATTAAGGGAAGGATGCTAATAACATATAACTATCTCTGCTGGCATTTCTGGAGGATGATGGAGAACACTGATCTTTGGGAGACTGCTGACTTTCAGAGAGCCCTGTCCTTGGAATAGAGCTAACCTTGGGAAAGTCCTGATCTTGAGAGATCTCTGACTAGGAAAATGTTGACATTGAGAGAGAGCACTGACCTTGGAAATGCACTTGTATACTGAACATAGAGGTCATAAGAGAGCTGCCATCCTAACTTTTCTATGTAGTTTGAGAAGTATTCCTGTATAGCCTCTTCCATACAGAGCTCCAGGTACTGTATGGCGACTATAGTCATGACTCTGGTCCAGACACAAACTGATTTCTTTTTGGCTACACATATCCTCATATTTTGTATAAGATATGCCGTGTAGTGTTCCACAGAGACATCTGCAGTAGATATTATTTCTGATATGAATGCAAAGAATGGACTCAGAAATGTTAAAACATTCTCTAAAAGCCACAAAGCTGCAAAGTTTAACCTGATGTTGAAATGCATGTAAACGGAAAGCCCCTTTTCCACTGATGACACTACTCTTGCTATGTTTTATGGCCTATTAGTTGTTATGCTCTGAGAACTTTGGGATATGATATAAATGCTAAAAAGTTTCCATAGTGTGTTCCTCATGTTTAAAATACTCTGGGAAAACAGGGTGGATAAAGGGTAGATGTGACATCAAAAGCAATATTCCTTGAAATCAATATCCTGTAAGATTCACAGAAGAATCCATTTAAATGAAGGTCAAAACTTTGATTATTTGAATCAGACAATTAGTGATAATTAAAAACTTACTAGCAATTAGTTTATTAGGTTATTCTCTAAGGTAGCAACAAGTTGAGCTCTAAGATGCCACTAGGCTATACATTATTGACATTAAAACAAGAATAACATATTTTTTTATATTGTGAACCTTGCCTTTAGTGGCTGAGCCATCTCAACAGCCCAACAGACAGAGAGACACACTGTCTGACATTAGTCAGAGCTAGGGAATCCTGCTGAAGGGAGGAAGGATTGTCAGAGTCAGAGGGGTTAAGGACATCATGAGAAAATTGACTTATCTGGGATCATAGACACTCACAGAGACAGAACCAACAACCAGGGAGCCTGCATGAGACTCACCTAAGCCCACAGAATATAGACAGTTGCATAGCTTGATCTTCTTATGGGACTACTCACAGAGGGAGCAAGGACTGTCTCTGACTTTTTTACTGTCTTTTGGGACCCTATTTCTCCTTCTGGGTTGTCCTGTTCAGTATTATATACAGTATACAAGCCCAGGTGCTTAGTCTTACTGCAGTTTGATATGCCGTATTTTGTTGATATCTTTGGGAGGTCTGCCCTTTTCTGAACAGAAATGGAGGAGGAATACATGGGGAATAGGGTCAGAAAGGAGAGAGGGACCAGGAGAAGAGGAAGAAGAAGAAACTGCCTTGGGGCTGTTAAACAAACAAATGAACCAATATTTAATTATATAGCAGTTAAAAAAAAAAGAAGCAAAAAGGATTACATGGGAGGGTATGGAGGGAGGAAGGAGAGGATGAAATGGAATAGTTATAATATCGAAAGACAAAATTATTACAAGGTTAATAAAAGAACTCTTTACTTAACAATTATAAATCACAAATTCTAACCAAGTGTACATTTCATAGGTGCAGTCTTTCATCAGAATAATTGTCACTATGCCATAGTTTTTTTTTTTACTCAACTTCCTCTATTTTCTTAGATTTTTATGTCTGAGACATAGCCCATACAAGGTCAACAGTTTTACTTGCAACTTCCTGTTATTATTTATGAAAAGGTTCACTCTGTTAGTGTGACTCTCCACTGAGACAGCAAAATGCATTTTCAACTTCAGCATTCTTTCGTTCGAGGGGACAGTATGCTTATCATGCCTGCCTGTGGGCAGGTAATAGGGTAGGAGAGATTGCTCTGCAGTTAGGGGCAGTACTGCTCTTGTGCAGGGTTTGAGTTTGGTTTCAGGTATTCACATCCGGTAGCTCACACTCAAGCTCATATTTTCCAATACTCAAACACCAGAGGGTCTGTGATGCCTCTGTCATCTTCAGACTGTGTTTACTTGACTTACTTGGCAAACACAGACACACACACATGCACACACACACACTGGGGGGGTGTAAAATTAGTAAGTCTTTTGGAAAAGCAGGAAGGGGTGTCATTAGGAATGATGGAGTAAGAATCTCCAAAATTAACGCATTTCATAAAACCATATAAATAATGAGAAAAATGAATAGTTAAAATTAATCTCTTAAAACTGGAAATTATTCAAAGTTGCAATATTTCAAAGAGCCAGACTAAAGAAAAACTACCGAGTATCAGTGAGAACCTGAGCTTGCTGTCATTTTTTACTCCCTTATCTCCATCTGCCTCTCTGCCTCTCTCTGGTAGCCTTTAACGCTAACCTTCCAAAACTGCCCTGTAAAGTAAGAGCATAGCTGCCAGAAAGGGTCAGTGTGAGGTTGGCTCTCTTTCACAGCCCGGTTCTCGGAGAGCTGTCATGAGTTGACCTGTCTGACAGTTCCTTGAAAGCCTACTCTCCAGACTCTTTTCATTTGACCCCAGAAGCTCATCTGGTGAAGCAGTCTTTTCCATGGGGGCGTTTGTCAAAAACAACCCATGGAGCTGTCTTCCAATGCATCTGCTGAGGTGGTGAGAAGAGCTGAGACCAAAAACAAACTATTCAAGGGTTTAAAACAGAAAGCTGGGTCAGATTGTGCCCAAAATGTGGGGAATGATGCCGACACTTTGAAACCTATTTTGGCAATTTGTTCAAAGATTAAACATACTCTAAGCTCATATGGACTTTAAGAATTCCTTGGTGTGCTCCACCCCATATGGCTCTTAGAATCTCTCCCGCTTTTTTTCGATTCCCTGAGCTTGTGAAAAAAGGGAATTGTTGAGACATCCCATTTAGGAAAGAGTGTTCCAATCTCTCTCTCTCTCTCTCTCTCTCTCTCTCTCTCTCTCTCTCTCTCTCTCTCTCTCTTTCTCTCTCTCTGTACCTTATCCAAATGTAGGTCTCTATTTATTCCCATTAACTGCAGGAGGAAGCTTCTCTGATGATGGATGAGCAAAGCACTGACCCATGAGTATAGCAGGATGTTGTTAAGAGTCACTATGTGGCTACATTCCTTTAGCAGAAGAGTTTCATTTGTTTTTACCATATGTCCCTGACTTATCTAGTCTCAGATTCTTGGACACCCAAGCAGTGTCAGAAACAGGTTCTATCTCACAGAATGTGCCTTAAATCCAATTAGATATTGGTTAATCAATCCTGCATGCACTAGTACAGGGCTTGAATAGCTTGAAGGAAAACCAGTAGTCTGGGTTGTTTGAGGGTGTTGGCATTTATAGGACATGCACAGATTTGGACCTAATGGGGGCCCAGTGCTGAGAATGGAAGTAGAGATAAGTCCACATCCCTAAACCAGACAGTACATCCTCTAGAAAGCTGCCCATTTTTTTTCCAACAGTGTTTCGTTGGCATATAAACTCCATACCCAGCAGTAGATGGCCAAATGAAAATCAATTGAATGGCATTTTTGAAAGGTTTCTTTTTCTTTTGCCCCATAATGCTTTGTCTAAACATTTTCCCCCTTACTTACAGATCTTTTGCAAATGTATCATGGTTTCTGATCTTGTGTTTTTAGGGGATTTTATGTTTGCCAGTGTGTTTCTCACTCTGTATGTACTTCTTGTGCTTTGTCGTGTTTTCTATTTTGTTTCTTTGTTTTTCTGTTCATGTTTGTTTAGTTTTCATTTTATCTTATCTTTTTGGTGCTTGTTTATTTTTTATTGATTAAATGCATAATTTATTAATGAATAACCTAACTCCATTGATGGGTAGTATAAGATGTGTTCTTCTGGAAGGCCATGATGCTTGATACTGAAACAGGTAGACCCTACTGTCTCAACACTTCGCACAGCAAAGCATTTTTGTCTTACAGTCTAAAGTGGGTCAGTCATGGGAGGGGACTTCTCCTTAAGCTCTGACTAAGGACCATAGACTTTTTATCATTTAATTTGGCAAAAATACTACATTGTTTCCCTGCAGGCAAAAAAGACAATGTGAAAGGGTGTGAAAGGGAATGACTGACAGTTGATGCCTGTTTGTTTTATAATGAGCAAGAAAAAAAAAACGTAGATTTGTGTAGGTGGAGAGGATCCAGGAAGAGTTGGAGGAAGAGGAGCTGTAATCAGAATATATTGCATAAAAATTATATTTTCAATAAAAATTAAACGTAAAATTACTGGTTGTGGGGTGGTATTTTCAAATACCAGAAAACTGAAAATCATGTCCATAAATTGCATACGAATATTCCTAGTAACTAAAATGCATGCAACCCAGATATTCAGCAGCTGATAAACATATAAAAATAAGATGATATGTCTGGATTACAGAATGGGCTTCATACAAACAAAGAAATGATGGTTTGTCATGAGTTATGTTATAGATGACTCTTGAAAATATTACAAGTGATAGAAACCACAGAAAATGATATATAATGTGTAATTTAATTAATATGAGAAGAATAGACAGACAGAGAGACAAGTTCATTCTATTAATCAGAAGCTCCCAGTTAACAGGAGCCAAAACTGTTTGTTGATGGATACAGTTTTTATTGGGGGAGGAAATGATCTAGAATGGAATGGTGGAACAATTGTACAATACTTCAAACACTGGAAGCCACTAATTAAATAATTAAAAACTAAATAAATTTTATAGTATATAATTATTACTATAAAACAAATGGCAAAAAAAACCAAGTTGGTATATGTGACAAAATTATACTATACAGTGAGTAAGAACAGGAAATGATGCCCAGTGACAGATATTCATAATGTCACTATTTAGTACCAATCTACCAGTCTGTGTCAAGTTGCTAAAGCATTCATTTTCCTTCATCACAAGATGAAGTTCTGATTGTGTGGTTCTTTCTAATTATGTCCTACACAGCCCTGAAATTCTGTAACTTTATGCATTTAATCATTGTTATCATAATAAATTCCTCTCGTGGAAACACAAACCATTTTTGATTTAAAAACAAATAATAATCTATGCTACACTAGACATCACCATTGATAGATGGGATACATTACTAAGCATGCAAAGAGCATTGTCCTTGAGGAATGAAATTCATTAAGTGTGAGCCTCCTTATTTCCTGTTCTCACTCAAAATTACTATGCATGTGCAGTAAAAACAACTCTGAAAGTTTTATTTCTAAGAATTATGATTATTTTATCTTTCTAAATAAATATTTGCGAAGAGAACTTGTAAAAGAATTGTCCATTAGATAAGTCAATGTAGGTATTAGATTAAATGAACCAATGATAGAACACCCTCATGTTTAGTCTATAGTAATACAGTTTTGATAGCATACAGAGTACATTCCTCAGCTGTAGGAGTTCTTTGGCAGAGTTTTTGGGGTCGCTTATGTATACTATCATATCATCTGCCTGCAAATAACGAAAGCTTAACTTCTTCCTTTCCAATACGAATCCCCTTGATCCCCTTATGTTGTCTTATTGCTATTGCTAGAACTTCAAGCACTATATCGAAGAGGTATGGAAAGAGTGGACATCCTTGTCTTGTTCCTGATTTAGTGGGATGGCTTTGAGTTTCTCTCCGTTTAATTTAATGTTAGCTGTCATCTTGCTGTAAATAGTTTTTATTATATTTAGTTATGACCCTTGTATCCCTAGTCTCTCCAATACCTTTATCATAAAGGGGTTTTGGTATCAGGGTAACTGTAGCTACATAAAAGGAATTTGGCAATGACTCTTCTGTTTCTATATTGTGAAATACGTTAAGGAGTATTGGAAGATCTTCTTGGAAATTCTGGTAGAATTCTGCATTGAAACCATCTGGTCCAGGGCTTTTTTTGGAAGGGAGATTTTTGATAACCATTTCTAGTTGTTCACGACTAACAGGTCTACTTAGATCATTCACCTGGTCTTGGTTTAGCTTTGGTATATGGTACTTATCTAAAAAAAATGTCCATTTCTTTTGCATTTTCCAGTTTTGTGGCATACAGGCTTTTGTAGTAAGATCTAATGATTCTCTGAATTTCCTCTGTGTCTGTGGTTATGTCCCCCTTTTTATTTCTGATCTTATTTATTTGCGTGTTCTCTCTCTGTTGTTTAATTAGTTTGGATAGGGGTTTGTCTATCTTGTTGATTTTCTCCAAGAACCAACTTTTTGTTTCATTGATTCTTTGGACTGTTTTCTGTGTTTCTATTTTGTTGATTTCTGTCCTCAGTTTGATTATTTCCAGTCTTCTACTCCTCCTGGGCACGTCTGCTTCTTTTTTTTTCTAAAGCTTTCAGGTGTACTGTTAATTCCCCGATGTATGCTTTCTCCGTTTTCTTTAAGTGTGCACTTAGTGCTATGAACTTTCCTCTTAGCACTGCTTTCATCGTGTCCCATAGGTTTGAGTATGTTGTCTCTTTATTTTCATTAAATTCAAGGAAGACTTTAATTTCTTTCTTAATTTCTTCCTTGACCCAGGTGTGGTTCAGTAGTTGACTGTTCAGCTTCCATGAGTTTGTCGGCTTTCTGAGGGTAGTATTGTTGTTACCTTCTAACTTTAATCTGTGGTGATCTGATAAGACACAGGTGGACACTGATATTTTTTTTTTATCTGTGGAGGTTTCCTTTGTTTCCGAGTATGTGGTCAATTTTGGAGAAGGTTCTATGAGCTGCAGAGAAGAAGGTATATTCTTTCCTATTTGGGTGGAGTGTTCTATAGATGTCTGTTAAGTCCAATTGCTTCATAACCTCCAATAATTCTCTTAATTCTCTATTAGGTTTCTGTCTGATTGACCTGTCCATTGGAGAGACAGAGTACATTCCTGTATCAAAGATGCTGAAATGTAGTGGTAAAGGTTCTATGTAGCAGGCACCAGCCTGACATCTCCACATGCAATGAATTATGTGGATGTTCAGTGGGGTTTTGCTATCAGTTTGTGGGGACCTACCTGTAGTATTGACAACAACCTGAGTTGTTTGAGGATTCCTGTGAGTCCCCTGTGGGCTAGAATACAATTAGACATAATCCAGTCCAAGCACTGAAAATTTCATTTGATGACAAGAGTTGGAAAGTGTTTCTTGGCAGTTTAAGTTTCCTCTATTGAGAATTTTCTGTTAGATCTATACCGTATTTTCAATCGAGTTATTTGTTTAATTGATATGTACTTTCTTGACTTCTTTATATGTTTTTATATCAGCTCCCTTGGATTATAAATGAATGAAGAATAAGAAATGTATGGGAAATTAAAATTTTATGCTGTTGCATGTCTTTGCTAATAGCATCTGTGATCTGTGATTACCTTCACAAGATGTCCCATTAACACAGGCTAAGGCACACAAAAACCCCTACATTACTCAAGGATTTATATGTACATAGTTAATGGTTTGGGGAGGGATATTTTCTTTGGTGGTATAGTCACTGGTATGTGGTTAATGATCCTGCAAGAAAACTTTGACCCATGTTCCCGAAGGTAAGTATAATGAAACTCAATGGTGCATCATAAGAAAAAAAAAAAATACTGGAATGCTTGAGGGAGACTAGGTGGGGAAAAGAAAATGATCTGGCAGGATAGAGAGGGAACCAGTGGTGAATATGAATAAAATACAATATATATGCATGAAAACTCATTGCAAGAAAACTGTACATAATTAATATATATATATATAATAAAGAAGGACAGTTTTTAGAGTCATTTAGAAATTTACACAAATCAAAAACTGAAAAGTAAGCAAATAAAATAGAAATCTCTAAGCTAAAAATATAATTCTCAGAAAAGATATTTGTAGCAAGAAGAAGTTTATGCAGCTGCTAACCTCATTGTTATAAGATGCTATGCAAAGTTTTTAACTCCTAATGAAATAGAACACATTTTATTTCTCTTTATTAGAGGAATTTTACAAGTATAATAATTCCAAAATTTACACAGATTTTGAGCCACAGGAATTTTCAAATAAATTCAAATTCTTCTATTTGGGAGAATTTGCTCCCTCCCTACAAAGTTCAAATAAGTACCTCCTTAATCTAGTTATTCACTAATATAAATACAATATAGAAGAATTTTGTTTGTGATTGCAAGACATATATAGGAAAAATTTAAGAAGGAATTATAGCTTGTCTTTAAAAAGGAATTGGAAACATCCTAATTATCAATCAAAGGCAATAAAATAAATAATCATTCTCACAATTGTTAGACTGAA
Source organism: Alexandromys fortis (assembly GCF_014885135.2). Taxonomy (NCBI): domain Eukaryota; kingdom Metazoa; phylum Chordata; class Mammalia; order Rodentia; family Cricetidae; genus Alexandromys; species Alexandromys fortis. The sequence continues at coordinate 401,399 of NW_026068125.1, forward strand.
GATAGAGATTTATTCAGTATCTGAATGAAGTGTTCAATATGAAATGTGTAGACCATATAATATTTTTTTACACATTTGTAATGCATTGTGAGACACAAGCATTATAGAGCAAAAGTACAGTTAACAGATCACTAGACAAACTCATGGGAGTAGTAAAGAACCTGATTGCAGAGCTTTGGGAGCACTTCTCTTTTGCATAGTCACTGTCAGTTCTGTAGAAAGCTTGTAAACCCATTGATCTTCTCTCTTCCATAATGGGATTCATACCAAAATATCGAAACAGTGTAAAAATTATTCACTGAGAGAACTTCTTCTTGTACAGGCAACTGGATGACACACCATGGAGCCCTGGTGTGAAAGCATTCACTCAGACAAATCTTTGTTCTCATAGTTGAATCTACATAAAATATCATTATCCTTATTGACAGGACTTATTGACAAGAAAGGAGCCCTGAGCAGGAGGCACTGAACAGGAGAAATAGTGTGTCTACTCCTACTGTTAAACAGATCTGGGTGGCCTTGAATTCTCTAACAGCCAACTCAGGAGAGTATAACCTACTGACCTTTGATCTACCCTAACAAGCTATTAAAATTCTGTACTTGCCTTTCATTTGACATAAGGTCTTACTCTAGGAAATTAGCTGTTTATACCTTTACCCCTTAAATATACAAGAATAAAACTTGGGTCACTAAACCAGCCCCAGAGAAATTCCTTCTCACCTGGGTGCCATAAGATACAGCACCTTGATGCTTTGCCCAGGGAGGTGGGCAACCTCCAACCTAATCCTTCCAGTATCTGCTAGGAAGCTTCACAGCCACACCCCTTCTGAGACATAAGGCACCTGCCTTGTCAGCCTTTTATCCATCTTATTAGCCATAAGATATGCATGCTTGGTACCATTATTAACACCAATGGAATTGCTAAATATGTCTATGTGGGTATATAAATTGAAAACCTTGTGGGATGGGACGAACAGCGAGGAATATCAAAGGTGGAACATCGAAGAGAAACTTCAAAAGGGAAACACCAAGAAGGCATTAGAAAGAATAAATGGGATATGATAAAAAGACTTATATGAGCTAATTTATTTCATTTACCCTCAGACCTTATTAGTGAGGTTTTCGTCTGCTATAGTGATCCTTCTGAATCCTGAGAGGTTTATTGGGGCTTAACGCCAACATAAACCTTGATAGTAATGTTGCAAGTCTGGAGTAAGGACATTGTGAATGAAAACATCCCTTAGATTTCCATGTTAGAAAAGGATATAATTGTAATCAGTTGTCATCTGTGCATTTTCAAGTATATTCCAAATGCCTTTACCATTTCATTTTTGTTATAATTTTAAAATATTTATAAAATATATTTTGATCATAAACTTTTTGCTCCCACAATCTTTCCAGTCCCCCCTACCTGTCTTTCCCACTCCCTTACTAGCTACCTAACTTCTATGGATATTTTAAATGAAATACATACATTTAAAGCTAAAATAGACACATAAGAAAAAACATGCAGTGTTTGTCTTTCTGTGTCTGAGTTACCTCACTCAGGGTGACTGTTAGTAGGCACAACCATTTACCAGCAGGTTTCATGATTTCAATGAAAAATGTTTAGAATTGAATTAAAATGAAAACACAACATATCCAAACCTACGGGGTACAGCACAATGACAGTGGTTCTGTCAACTTCAAAAACTAGAAAGATCTCATATTGTTTTTTTATTTATTTATTTTACACTGGAACACAATTTCTACTTCCTCCTCTCCTCCCAGGCCCTCCCCTACCTCATCTCTCCCCCTCCATTCTCTCCTTCTCCATTTCTATTCAGAAAAGAGCAGGCCTCCCAGTGGACATCAATAAAAGACTAAGCACCTCCCCTTATATTACGACTGGGCAGGGCAACCCAATGTGAGAAATAGGATCCCAAAGGCCATCAAAACAATCAAAAATAGCCTGCTCTCCAACTGTTAGGAGTCCCACAAGAAGACCAAGCTACACAACTGTCATATATATGTAGAGGGCCTAGGTCAGTTCCATGCAGGCTTTCTGGTTGTTGGTTCAATTTCTCTGAGACCCAGTGATCCCAAGCTGGTTGATTCTGTGAGTTTTCTTGTGGTGTACAAGACAACTTTGAGTCTTACAATCCTTCTTCCCCCTTTTCAGCAGGACTCTCTGTGCTCAGCCTAATGTTTGATTGTGGGTCTCTGCATCTGTTTCCATCAGTTGTTGATGAAGCCTCTCTGATGATAACTGAGCTAGACATCAATCTAGGAATACAGTGGAATATCATTAGGCGTGATTACATTGACATTTTTTGTCTCTAGTCATATTTGGTTCTGTCCTAAGTCTCTGGGCCATCCGGCTGCTGGGTCCTGGTACTCCAGATGGTGTCAAGGAAGGCTTACTTTCATAGCATGGGTCTGACATAGGAACAGTCATTGGTTAGCCAATCCCTCAGTCTCAACACCACCCTAACCCAGCACATTTTAAAGGCAGGGAGACCGAAAGTAAAGGATTATGAGGCTGTGTTGGTGTCCCAGTCACTATTCTAGAAGCCTATATATTCTTGCTTTTAAGGTAGTTTTCTCATGTTTCAGCTCTGTAAAAATAGCCAGGGTTTGTTGTGGTGGGATGGATGGGATTTGGTGGTGAAACATTGCCCTGGTTATTATTGTTTGTGTTATTACACATGTGTTTATACATCTGGATTTGGAGTGATTATCAGTATAGGTGCCAATTTCTGGGTTTGTTATTTTTGGTTGGGCATTTTCTTCCTTGGTTTCTGTTTTCTCTCTGGTCTTCAGGCTGACATGGCCTATGGTTGAATGGAGTGTCTTTACCCTCATTGCAGGCTGTTTGATCTCTGGCCAAGTTTGGGGTTGGAGTTCTGGCTATGTGTGTGGTCTCTTATCTGGACCATGGGTTTTCTGAAGTTTAGGATCCTGACCTTGCTCCTGGTGGGATATGAAGTTTCTGCCTTGTTTTCATGGTGTTGGCCTGGTCTCTAGGGTTTAGGATGCTGGTCTGGCCTTTGGGGTTCAGGATGCTGGCTTGGCTTCTGATGAGGTAGAAGGCTTCCACCAGAGTTGTGGGCCAGGATAAGGTGACAAGGAAAGGAAGGGCACTTGAGGTTAAGCTGGAGGGGACACAAGTATAAAAGGGGTGTCACGGGTGACTTCCTGGTACTTTGGGAGTTACCCTGGCCTCCTATGGGGTTAAAGGCTTCTGTTAGAGGTTAACTGGAATATGTATGGTTCAGGATGCTAGCCTCAAGATCTTATATTGTTAATGTAATGACACCTTTTTAGAATCTTAAGAAAAACAAAAGGAAATAGCATTCTAAAAGAGTATATGGGATGAAATAAACTCAGAAATGAAATTAATGAAACTCTATCTGCATGGTTCTAAATCACAGTGATACATGTGTTCAAAACTCATATAAATTGGTAAATGTGTTTTTCCATTTCTCACTTTTATTTTTAAAATTTTGCTTCCCATCGCAAAAATAAATATAGAGGATAATTTTTAGAAAAGTGCTTAATCTTCATATCAAAATATTACACTGAATATATGAGATCAATGTTTTATGTATGGTAAATGACAAAAATATTTCTATCCTGGATTATAAAGCTTAACACAGGACACATTTCAGTAGCAATAATATTTTTTAATTCCTATCTGTACATATTTAACCATTATTTGGTAAGTTAATGTCTGCAAATCCAGAGTATTGCTTAGAAATGTGTTGAGAAAAAGAAAAGTGAGAAGATGGGTATTCAACACATGCTATAAATACTCAATAGCTGATGTGTCCTTGGTGAGCAACTCCTTCAGCTGTGTTCCCTGAGTCTGGCTGACATGGAAGAGTACACCAGAGTCAACACTGGACCTGCTCCCAAGCTCTGCAGTAACATTCTCCATAGTACTCTGGTTTTCTGAAACAAATTTCAGACCCCATCCTCACACCTTAAAGGAAGGGGACATGTTCACCTCTGCTGAACACAAAATAGGAAGTCACCCCTGGTCTCTCTAATTGCACCTCATAAAATAAAAAATAAATGACAATATATGTCTAGATATGTTAGGAGGTTTGTACACAATCTGGTTAAATAAATCCTTAATTATGTATTATCTTTTTCATACTGATCAGCAAAAATAGAATGTACTTTATTTGCTTATGATGACACCTATTTCCAAAATGCTGGCAATAATCATTGTTACATGTGGAACTGGTTATAAAATCATTTTTAACTTATAAATAAATGAAACTTTCAAAGATGAAGATCAACTGAATGACATAAAGAACAATAATTAAGGCAGTAAAAGTGCAATGCACCATAAAACACAGGGGCAGATGCAGTTGCTCCACACAAGGAGAGATCACACTTATTAGACTGTGTGGTGTATAGTTGCTGCTGTAGTAACTTAAGTGTGCTGCTACAGCTTTATATTGGCAATGCACTAGCAATGAATGAGTGGAGTTGGGAACTTGTTGAAATAAGGAGCGGCGGGGCTGCGTCCCCAACACCCCGGCCGCTTGGCTAGCTCATGCCCGAAATAACAACACACAAACTGTATTCATTTAAAGAACTGCTTGGCCCATGAACTCTAGCCCTTACAGGCTAATTCTCGCACCTGGACTAGCCCATTTCTAATGATGTGTGTAAGCACCCCAAGGTGCGCTTACCGGGAAGAGTCTAGCCTACGTCCATCGTGGGTCTCAGCTTCATGCGTCTGCCTCAGAGCGCAGAGCTATCGCGTCTACCCGGGAGAGCTGAGCATGGCTTCTGTGATCCGGAGAGCAGAGTCTCTCCGGGAGCAGAGTAGAGTCTGTCCTCACTTCCCTTCCGCCCAGCATCCTATCCTGTTTATTCCGCCCACCTATCTTATAACCTATCAGGGCCAGCAGTTTCTTTATTACTCAGCCAATGAAATCAACAGATTGATATATGATACTCCCACATCAGGAACTATATTTACAAAATAAGCATTGGAACAGATCTAGCCCATTAACTACAATTTGACAACTTCTCTATATCAAATTCAGTGGCTTTGAAGTTGGTTTCAAGACTATATTTTTAAAAGAGGTAGGATAGTTTTAAATAACTTTTATGTTTATCAGATGTTTCATCAAAATTAATATATTTTCTTTTTTAGCAAATAAAAACCTTATAGCATATGACATCAGAAATTTTGGGTTATATTTATTACCTTGTACATATCCTAGATATATTTTCTGCCTTTAAATCAAGTCTAGAAATAAATGTGAATATCAAAAAAACAGTATGATGACATTGATCAGAAGGTGAAGTGGTAGCAATTTGCTGACTGGATTGTAGTCTCCATATCTATTATGTAACAGGCAAATTCATTATTATGCCAACTCAGCATGATGTAGTGATCAGATTTCTCATGCCTGGCTGTGTTTGTTATGCTACAAAAAAGCCAATCTGTTTCTAATTTGCTTTGTGAATGTCAAAGGCAAATCCATTTTCGTCTGTATTCAGGAAGGTGGCAGAATCCTGAACAAACAGCTGCTGATCACTTCAGGAGCTTTTGAGCCAAAAACCAAGGCAGATGAATATTTCAGATCAATTAACACAAAAACAAAATTATTTCTTCATTGTGGATTCTATACACCTCTCTTTCAAAGCCTGAGACTTCTCAGTGAAACCAAACAATAGTAAATAAAATGAACCAGATGTTTTCTGTCATTTCTGTGTTGTCACTTGTATCCTGAGAGTATAATTTATGCCTAAATATTGAATAAATTTCATTTTAGTAACCAAAGCTGTGTTTACTTTTGGAAGAACTATAACATGGTACAACCCGATTTCTCCTTTTTCCTTCCTGACCCACTCTCTGTCCTCACAGTGTCTGGCAGGAAGCAAATGTTATTATTCTACCAAAACAAAGGAGAGTAAGAACATGTAGATCATATAGTCTCTATTGGACACAATTTTTCTGGAAGGAAGAATTGTCAACATCTGTCACCTATGTGAGCTGATGATGTTTTCTTCCCAGTAAGCCAGGACAGCCCATAGAGCAGTCAGAAATATGGAACACTATTTTGAGGAAGAAGTTTGCCAGTATACTTCTAAGAAGCAGTGTGTTAGTCACGTTGGGAGGGAATTTCATAGAGACTATTGTGACTAGACACCATCCTATGTAAAGTGCCAGAAAGGTATTTCTGCGTAACTTCCATGTTACCAGGAAACTGGATTTCTGAAAGGAACTGGTAGCCTTGGAGTATAAATAAGGAAACTTTGTATATATTTTTTGGACCTAAAGAGATGGTTCAGAAGTTAAGAGTACTTGCTGCTCTTGCAAAGAACCAGGTTCAGTTCCTAACATCTATATGCGGGCTCACAGGAGCCCGCAATTCCAGTTCCAGTGGATCTAGTGTTCTTTTATGGCCTCCATAGGTCTTAGGTATTTTCAAGGTACACATACATATATCTTTCATATATATAAAATACAAATAAATAAATATAATTTACAAAAGAGCTGATGAGGTCACTTTTTTTTTTCCAGCAGAGGCGTGTGAAGAAAGGCCCTGTATACTAATAGGGCTCCTGTAATGTGATAATAGATTTCACTCTCAATACAGTAAGCCAGAATAAGCCTAATTGAAAAGCATAAGAACAGGCTTATTTAAGCAAAGCAACTCCCTGGTGAGTCCTCCAGCTACAGAGATGGGGCAGGAGAAGTCTCATGCACCCAAACTAAAGCAGAGAACTTACATAGCCTGTAGGTGAAGGTGATGATGTATCTGACACAAACTGGATCCAAATATGGTCAAAAACTGAACACTTTAGGTGGGATCTTGAGCTACTGGCAACTTCAGGAGAGAAGCAGCCATAACCACCAAAAATGAGGAACTAGGCTTTTGGGTGCCTTTTATTTGTTCGAGATTCCTTGAGAGGATGGGGTTTGGAGAGAGAGGAATAAGGCTTTTAGGAGGATCAAGGAGGATTGAACTGAAGGTTCTAGACACGCACTTATAGCAAAGGGACACCAGTAAAAGCCATGAGTAGATATGTTTCAGAAAGTTCTAAACATTTCTGCAATGAATGCCAACAGTTCCAGATGGCTCGCACTTAGAAACGTTAGAGATTGCCACTATACTCAAGCCATACATGTCACCGATTGCTGAGGCATCGCCAACCAAACTGATTCTACCAAAGCTTCATGAACACTGATAATTTCATCATCTTCGTTAACTTCAGGTTGTGGGCACTGCAATCAATTCTCATATATTTGCATATAAAATTCCACAAGCCAGCTGTTCATGTGGATGTGAGTAAAACTCTCTGCTGTACATCTCTTTAAGCTGCAGAACATTCTTCTTGTAAATACAGTGGTAGGTGTCAGGAAAGAAGCATCTGAAGAAAACATCACCGTTTAAACAATGGGTAAAGCATGTTGCTCAGAATGTAGTCCTGAACCACGGCCAGTTTTGAATCACATCTCTGTATCAGTTATTTTTCTCACTGATGTCACAAAACACCAGACACAAGCAAATTCAGAGAATCATTATTGATTTTGGTTCGGTGTGTATTAGTTACTTTTACATTGCTGGGATTAAAATGCCCTGACGACAGACAGCTACTTGGAGATAAGTGTTTTTTTTGGTTTGTGGTTATGGAGGAATAGAGTTTATCACGGGTGACTTGACATGGAAACAGCAAGGAAAATCATGAAAGAAGGAGCAAGAAGCTTGCTGAGCATATTTCATTCACATACAGAAGCAGAGAGAAGTTATAAACCTTTAACTCTTCCCCAGCAAGAGTGTACCTCCTCAATTTGATAACCTTTCCAAATAGCACTGGACTGGGGATCAAATACATGAGTCTATGGAAGATATTTCTCATTTAAATCACACAGGTGAAGTAAGGGTGCTGTCCCTCATGTGAAAAAGTGTGGGAGCACGAGCATGAGGCAGATGTTCACACTGCATCTGCAATCCAAAAGCAGAAAAAAATAATTAATATTGATTTTCAGTTTCATTTTCCTTTATACTCAGCTCAGGACCCCAGTGCATGGGATGGTACCACCCACATTCAGCCTGAGTCTTCCCTCATTCATTTTACCTCTCTGGTTACTTCACATAAGGGAAACCCAGAGACATCTCTCCTGGATGATTCAAAATTCAACCAAGTTGAAAACAAACTTTAACTATGTGTGGTTGTTTGACTAAGAATCACCCCCATCGGTTCAGAGATTTGAATGCTTTGTCCCCAGGAAATGGCACTGTCTGAAGAGATTAAGAGGTGTGGCCTTGTTGAAGAAAATGTGTCACTGGGGGTGGTCTTTGAGGTTTCAAGGTCCCAGTAGCTCTTACTCTTCCTGATTTCTGTGGATCTGGATGTAGATCTCTCAGATCCAAGAGGGGTCAAGATCATGATTGGGAAAACCACGGAGACAGCTGACACAAGCTAGTGGGAGCTAGCAGACTCTGGACTGACAGGGAACCTGCATAGGACTGAACTAGGCCCTCTGAATGTGGGTAACAGTTATGTGGCTTGATCTGTTGGGTGGTGCACTAACAATGGGAACAAGTCTTATCCTGGTTGCATGAACTGGCATTTTAGAGCCCATTCTCCATGGTGTGATATCTTGCTCAGCCTTGATACAGGGGGAGGGGCTTGGTCCTGTCTCAACGTGGTATGCCAGACTTTGTTGATTCCCATGAAAGGCTTTGCCTCCTCTGAGGAATGAATGGGAGGTTGGACGGGGGATGTGGGGGACAGGAGAAGGGGAGGAAGAGAGAACTGGGACTGGTATGTAAAATTTAAAAATGCCCCAATTAAGTGTTTTCCTTTATAAGAGGTGCCATGGTCATGGTGTCTCTTTATAGCATAGAATGATGATTAAAACAAATTGCATCAGGAACAGGTATTACTGTGACAGGCTTGACCATGTTTTTTGTTTGAGTAAGACACCATCACAATCTCCATACAGCTTCCAGAAGTAACACTATGATATTGCTACAAATTAATCCATCTTAATTTAGTTTTTCTAATTTCACGAGGAAGAGAAATTCAGATTGTGATGCAGAGTTAACATCAAACACTTCAATGACTAAGTAAAACACTAGTGGAAAATATAAGAAAAAAGGCTGCAATGATGTCATTCAACATGGAATAAGTGAAAACAAAACAGGTTCAGTCTATTTTTGGGTCTTAAAATTTTTACAATGCAGATCACAGAAGATGGGGTAATGCAGGAGCCAGAAGGCATAGGGATCATTCATAGCCTTTTTACCATTCCAATTCTCAGATCAGCCATGCTCTTCACCTGAGGAATAGGGTTTTGAATTGAAAAATGAAGAATTTTATATTCCAACATCTCAATCAATTAAGCAAACTTACAATTATAAAAGAAATATGCTCTAAGATATACTATCTTTCTTACTTACTGGTCCAAAAACTTTTCCAGCATTAGGTACTTATATTAGGTATCCCATAAGCTGCTCCATACATAAGGTATATGCAAAAAATAAGAGTCTCACATTAACTATGTGTTTACTATGCTATTGTTAGGATTTCTCTATTCAACAAATAATTATACATTAGGTTTCACTTCCCTATTATTATGTTCTGATAAAATAATCTTCATTCAAACCTGATAGGCCAACACAGGAATCCGTGCCTATTCAGGAGGGAATCTGAATAATATTTAGTTACATATCAAGAACAACACAGTTTATATGAGGGATAAAATACTAATCATTAGCAAGCCGGGCAATGGTGGCACACGCCTTTAATCCCAGCACTCGGGAGGCAGAGGCAGGCAGATCTCTGTGAGTTTGAGACCAGTCTGGTCTACAGAGCTAGTTCCAGGACAGGCTCCAAAGCCACAGAGAAACCCTGTCTCGAAAAAACAAAAAAAGTATAATTATCTATAGAATCAATCTACTATGCTGTATGTCCCACTGATTAAAGATCCTGATACCCAGAACAATAAAAACTGATATGTCAACACTAACCATGAATTCCTTGAATATTTTTTATAAGAAACAATTAATAATAAAGTATTTTGCAATTAATTTCATATTGGAAAAAATGGAAATCAGTCTATCTGAACAAGTAAATAAAGTATGTTTTAAAACAAAAGTTTTTTCAAGTAACTCCTGCACCAACAAGTCTCAGAAGGATCTAGATAGCAATTAATATGTAATTCTGCCTTATCCTGAAAAATGATTCCCCATTTTACCTAAATGCAGGTAAAAATCCAAAGTTTTTTTTTTTTTTTAACTCTTATTCTCTGAGGGCAAGGGGGAAGTTCTACATTAAGAGATGAAATCCTGGCTTGTATATTTACCCAGAAGCCATCTTGCTACTTCAAAGAGGTAATCTATAAGGGAACCTCCTGGCAGACCAATATTTCCCTCAAATTGGATTTCTCTAATCCCTGAACTGTGACCAGAAAAGACTTCAGCCTGGAAAATTGATTTCTCCACTGTACTTACTGAGGACTCACCATGGCCACAAAGTAAAAGAAACAATAATTCTTCTTTGTCCACTGCTCTGACAAAGTGAATTCACATGACATTTTATAGCCCCAAACACAAGTGATAAACGATCTTGCCATTAGTTACCTCTTCATAGTTAACACTGTGTTCACCAGCTGTTTTAATGTAACTTGTGAACTGGTATTGTGTTCATTGTGAGTTCTTCTAGTTCTGTTCATTAAATATTTAACAGCATGGCCATAGATCCTTCAAAAGCAAGGGAAAAGGAAAGGAAAAATATATATAGTCTCAGCCTGGCTCTGTAATGGTTACATGAAACCAAATGAAGCACAGTTCCAATTCCCAATGATCTGTAACCCTGACAGTATCTTCTGTGTGATTCTGTGTCAATGGGTTAACATTTATGCTATTATATGTTACCCTGTGTAAGTAGACAGACAAGACATATTGCTCAACTCTACATAGGGACAATGCTGTTGACTCACACCACTCTCAGTGTAATCCCTCAAACCTACATAAAGCTAGGAGCAGAAAACTTAGTACACAAAATTTTCCTCTGACTTCCACTTGTATACCAGCACAGGCATGTACACCACATACACTGATAAAGACAAACACATACACATACATGTATAAAAATAACAAGTAAAATATTTTTAATCTTTGTAAATTTATAGCATATATAATGAAGTAACTCCTACTCAGCTTTAGTATCTTAATTAATACCCTATGCTTTAGGATAAACTGTAATGCAACAATAACAGATAGAAAATCTCTGGGTGGTGATATCGCACACCTTTAATTCCAGTACTAAGGAGGTAGAGGCAAGTGGATCTCTGCATTGAAGGCCATCGTGTTCTGTTACAGAGTGAGGTTCAGCACAGCGAAGACTACTCAGAGAAACTCTGTTAATAAATAAATACATAAATAAATAGACTTAAAATTTTTCCTATCTAGCTGTGCTCTATTCTATCAAATATAGCATTTTTAGGCTGGTGAGATGGCTGAGTGGGTCAAAGTACTTATTGTACAAGCCTGACAACATGAGTTCAATCACTAACATCTAAGAAAACCTAAAAAGAGGGTACAGATCACACAAAGTTGCCTTCATATCTGCACAACTGTGCCATGACATGTGCTCAATTAAATATGTCATGTACACAATAATTAAATTGATGTTATAAAACTTTAAATTAACATCTCTTACAAGGAAATGGCCACATATTTCTTTAGCAATTATAGAAACAAAAGACACTATTTTCTTTAATCACTTCTTGGATCTTTTTCTAGTTCTTCCAGCTTTTTATCTGTAGACAATTCAACAATAGGCAATTTCATTAAGAATTCATTAAGAATATAGATACATGGAATTTGGAACTAATAATTTATATATATATATATATATATATATACACACATATTTATCTCCCTCACATATTCTTCAGTCTCAGAAACTTTTATTAGTTACTTTTAACTTTTGTATTAGACTTTTCTTTCTTGTCAAAAACCTAATAGCTCTGCACCTCATTTAGTACAGCATTATTACTAACTTCCAGGTTATGGTAAAGATTTAAAGATTGTTTTGATATTGACCTACTCATCATAGTACTGGGTACTAAGCAATTAATGAAGTTTTAACTTTTTATGAAATTTACAAGATGCTTATAGATTATATATATATATAAGATTTATGTAAAATGTACTGTGTCAATAATACTTAGTAGAACAAATTTATCTTCCATACATGATGTCATTGCTAGTTTCTTTCACACTTAAAATTTATCTGTGTTACATTCTACTATATATAATTGTCCCATCATTCTTCATTTAATACCTATTCATTCTTATGAAATTCTCATGTAACAGGTTGGCCTGTGACACAACTCTAGAAAACCATGAATTCTGATCCTTCTACTTCTACTTCCCAATGTCTAACGTTAGAGATTGTCTTAGTCATGGTTTATATTTCTATTTTATAACATCATAACCAAAAGAAGGTTTAGTGAAGAATGTTTATTTGGCTTACACTTCATTTTTACTGTTTATCATCTAAGGAAGTCAGGAAAGGAACTCAAACAGAGCCATAACCTAGAAGAACATGCTGAAGCAGAGGCTATGGAGTGGTGCTGCCTACTGGCTTGCTCTCATGGCTTGCTCAGTTTAATTTCCTATAGAACCAAGGAGATTGTATCACCCATGAAGGGCTGGACTCTCCCACAGCAATTAACTAATTTTAAAAAAGGCCTTACAGATGGGTCTTACAGATGACTTCAGCTTGTGTCAAACTGACAGAAAACTAGTCAGGACCAACTTGAGATGACTTTAGCCTGTGTCAAATTGACAGAGAACTAGTCAGGACCCAAAAGTTCACCACACATAGTTTCTGTGATGCTGGAGATCAAACCAATGACCTCATGCATGTTAGGTTAGCTCCCTACCAACTGAATCACATTCTCAATCTTAGAAATCACTAATTGCTCTTTGATTTGTACCTTTTAACATCTATTGAGTTCTTCTGTCCTCTTTATCTCATTTCAATGTGTTAACATCCTATTTGATAAATAATAAATGTATACATGTTTAGAGCACACAGTGACTTTTCCATGCATGTATATGATGCATGATGAGTAGATTAGAGTAATTCAAAAGTCATCATTTCAGGCTTCTACCACTTTTTTTTTCTGTTGGGAATTTTCAAAACTCTTTGTAGTGGCTGTTTTAAAATATTCTTCCAAGTTCTGTTACGCCCTATTTATGCTACAGTAATGTAGAATGTTAGAGATGTTGTTCCTTCTGTCAACCGTGTCAGTGTATCTAATACTCATTCTCCAGTCTTCCCTCCCTCTGATGCTTGCTGACCTCTAGTAGCAAGTACTCACCCCTCTTCTGTATTAAATCCTTGCTTTGAGTCATTCTCTGCCTCCCACATAAGAGTGAGATTATGTAGTATCTGCCTGTCTGTTGTAGTAGGATGCTGCTTGCTCATCCCAGCCACCCAGAACCAAAATAACTACACAGAAACTGTTATTTAAATCACTGCTTGGCCCATTAGCTCTAGCTTCTTATTGTATAACTCTTACATAATAATTTAACCCATTTCTATTAATCTGTGTATCACCATATGGCTGTGGCTTACCATCAAGTTTCCAACCTGTGCCTATCTCTAGCAGGTCCACTACTTCTCTCAGACTCCACCATCTTTCTCCCAGCATACACCCTAGCTTTTCCTGCCTAGTTCTGTTCTGTCCTTGCCATAGGCTCAAAGAAGTTCTTTATTCATTAACCAATAAAAGCAACACATAGACAGAAGGACCTCCCACAGCAGTTCCCATTTTCTGTTTAAACCAAAAGGAAGACTAACTTTAAAATAGTAAAATTACTCATAAAAAACATATATCAAGCAAAATTTACAGTTATAATATTTATATCTACTTTATCCCTTATCGAAATTAAGAAAAACTATATCTATTCTTCAACTCCATCAAAGACTCCAGAAGGATATAATATTACTTAAGTAAACAGGAAGTGCATTGCAAAGCAACTTCCAAAATTCTAGAATTGACAGAGACATCTTGCTACCTGGACAGTCACCCGAAGTTCTTCTGTACCACTCAGGCATCTGTCTTTAGCTTAAAGGCCCATAGCGTCCTGTAAACTTCCACAAAGCAGAAATTTTCAATGACAGTACCACCTATACTGACAGTTTGTCACATTTTTCTGTGTCCTGCAGAATGTCTAGCAGACTCTTTCATAAAGCAGGAACCTTGGAGGATTATCTCACACTTAGGCAAGGTTAATAGTCATTTCCCTGTGGATCCTGCATGTCCAGTTTATCAAGCAGTCTACACAAGAACAGTTTCTTGCCAAATGGTCAGCCAACTCGATAAGGAGCCTCTTCAATGCCCATCATCCTTTTGAAGTAGCTTGGTGCTGCCAGGAACACATGTGTCTCACTGTCATGCAAAGGCCCAAGTTCTTAAAACATTATAAATGCCATATTCAGTAGTCTTTGAAAGATTTGAAGAATCCATATCCATCTAAAATACATCTCTGTACATCTAGAAAATCTAACTAACATGACTCAAGCTAGTAGTCATGATTATAGATGTTTATCTATTAACCTATATTTATTTTTTTTCTTTTCTTTTTTTTTTTTTGAATTTTTAAGACAGGGTTTCTCTGTAGCTTTTGGTTCCTGTCCTGGAACTAGCTCTTGTAGACCAGGCTGGCTTTGAACTCACAGAGATCCGCGTGCCTCTGCCTCCCAAGTGCTGGATTAAAGGCGTGCGCCACCACCGCTTGGCTTTAACCTATATTTCTTAATTATCCATTACATTTTTAAACAAACTGCACAGTCCACAATACCGTAAGAGCAGAAATATCAATAAACCAAGATCCATACCAATGTAAATCTATATAGCATATCCACCTTTAAATGTAAACAAACATTTATGGACAATATTTGGGCATATGTGTACAGTTCTGTACAAACTGCTTCCTGCTCTTTATATTGTGAAGTAATTTTTTGAGGATTGTTCAAGCCTGGAATGAATCCAGAGATATTCATACTCTGTGGAAACAAAAGAAGAACCTCTTTCCAAAGCAACATACCCTTAGACCCATATTTTGAAATCAAGATATCTTTAAAGAATACATGTTGGTTTATCTTAGCAATCCCCAGAAACAAACATCTCTCCTCAATTAAAAAAAAATCAAAGAAAACATGATAATATACATAATCCAGACTCTCTGTGAGTTTTCCAATTTTATGTGGGTTATTTATTTTTACCTTATTACTTTTTAATATTTGCTTTATTATTTTTACTCCTTTAATATATGACTGTCTGTACGCTGTCTCTTTAAAGACTTTACCTTTTTAAAACCATTTACTTCTGTTTATAATGGTCTATATT
Organism: Alexandromys fortis; assembly: GCF_014885135.2. Lineage (NCBI taxonomy): Eukaryota > Metazoa > Chordata > Mammalia > Rodentia > Cricetidae > Alexandromys > Alexandromys fortis. The sequence continues at coordinate 416,787 of NW_026068125.1, forward strand.
CTTTTTCTTCTCTCTCCCAAGTCTATGTACATTTATCCAACACTGTGACCCATTTATAGGTCTTTTTATCTGGATTCATCCTTACTGCATATCTGTAATTATTTTCTGACCATAAGAACTTCTTAAAATGCTAAGCACTTAAGAATCTAAGCTGCGACATTGCTAGGGGAAATACAGTTCTTTCTGCTTGCCTTCTGTATTTCAACATGGTGGAGCTGCTCACGGCTTCCTAGAGCCATGCACACCACCCCACTTCCAGGCACACAGCTGCTCCACTTTGCCATCAAGCAAGCCACAGCACACTTCTCACAAACCCCATTCAAATACTTGGTCTCCAAAAAAAGCCAGAGGTCATGCTGGCATCAAGGTCCAAAATGCCTGCCTTTGCCGGGCGATGGTGGCGCACGCCTTTAATCCCAGCACTTGGGAGGCAGAGGCAGGCGGATCTCTGTGAGTTCGAGACCAGCCTGGTCTACAGAGCTAGTTCCAGGACAGGCTCCAAAGCCACAGAGAAACCCTGTCTCGAAAAACCAAAAAAAAAAAAAAAAAAAAAAAAAAATGCCTGCCTTTCAAAATGGCATGACATTTTCCCTGCCATGGCTGAGTAGGAAAACCACTCTTAAAGAAGCTGCAGCACACCACCAGCAAACAGGAAGAAGCTGTGGTAAATTCTGTACTTTTGTGTCTAGAATTCCTTTTCAAACTCTCTCAGGATTTAAGTGGATTTTAGTTTGTCATGTGGCCAACTAAATTTGTCATCTAAGGCTGCTTGTTCATTCCAGTCACCAAGAACTAAAATAACCACACAGAAACTATGTTAAATCACTGCTTGGACCATTAGCTCTAGCTTCCTATTGGCTAATTCTTATATATTAATTTAACCTATTCCTATTAATCTGTATATCACCACATTGGGGCAGGGTTCTGTTCTTGTCTTTGCAGGAAAATACTCATCTTCATAAAAGTCAAGAGATTCTGGACATCTAGATGCCTAGAGAGGAAATGATAAGTATCAAGATACAATCACTGAACACAGAGAATTACTACTTATGAGACTATATCATCTGAGGGTAAGAATCTCAATATATAAACTAAAATAATAATTATGACTCACTTAAAAATCAAAGCTGGCTTTGGAGTTGGACACTGGCTCTGTCCTTCTCTAAATCCAAGCATGTCGTTAAAATAAAAATTAAGAGTTTCTATCTCATGTCAGGAGCTATGATATTGGACTAAAAGAAAAAAGAATTTAGAAAAGAATTACTTTTATTCATACTTATTTTTGTCTCTATAGTACCTTTCATTGAGTCTTTATATGTCTGTATAAATAATGTTTAAGTTTTCAACAATGAACAATAAATTTTCTTGCACTAATCTTTGAAGTTTCCAGGAAGAAAATGGGGCCTCACAACAACAACTCCACCTGGTTGATGTAATTTCATAATGCTGATAGCATTACTGTAAGATCTGTTTTTGGGTACCAGCTGTTCAAGATGGTTCCAACTTGGTTACCTGAAATAGTGTACATTTTTTACAACGTTCTGGAGAGAACTTCAAATAAGAAACTCAAAAAACCCTGCTGAATACTCATAGACTATTTGCAATTATACCAGACAGTAATATTGGAATTTAAACATCATTTTACTTTCACAGGATCCCATAGAAAGAACATTACCTCCATGACAATTGGAAGTAATTCTAGAAGACTACGTTCCCTCTCCGAACAAAGTTTGTCCTCAGGGTTAGGGACATCATTTAGGGGTTGATTATATTTGATATATGGTTGGCGGTTGGGGGAAAATTATGTAGGTTAAAGGATCTCTTTGGGAAAAAATGAGGAAATTGGATGGGATAATAGATTGTATGAGCTTATTCACACTAATAATAATAGTGAGTAATACAGTAAATACTTGTGAGCTATTATTTATAGACAATTTACATTGGTATAGATTCATCTAAATTGATACAAACTTGAATTATATTGAATATGTTCCTATAGTTCTCTACAATATTTGTATATCTAGGCAAAGTTATTTGTCATACTGCATGCATGCATGTTTCTACCTCTGCTTAAAACATTTTTTTATTTTGATACAATTTTAGGATATTTATCATATTGCAATGTACCTTTCTACCTCAGAACAAGATACTTATAGATTGTTTACATTTTGAGGTCACTGTCCTCATTTGTTGCACAATTGTTTATTGAATAATGTTCTAATATGCGTTTTAGTTTTTAAGTTATATATTAAGAATTATAGATCATTAGACATTTATGTTCCTCATACTCATAGTTAGACTAATCAGGTTTTTTAGATACATAAACATTGTATTCTACATAGATAGGTAATCTTCAACCACTTCAAAGTGCAGTAGAATATGGTATTTAAATAACTTAGGGTTTTGTTGAAGTGAGACAAGATTGGTCCTGGCAACACCAATCTATTCCCAAGAGATTTTTGAATACCAAAGACACTCCACATGGGGCTTGTTTTCTTCTGGGCAAAACTGGCCTTGGGCAAGAAACTGCCTATTCTTCGGCCACTGACAAAATTTGTGACATCTGGACAAGACAAGCAGGATCCAAGAAAAAAGACTGTCAAATCTTGCCAAGACAGGGTAAAATGTTTTTGAAAAATTTCTTGCCTTTGCAAATGATCTGTCAGTTACTCTAGGCCTTAACCAAAGTTGGTTGCTCTAACCTTACAAATGAGACTTTGGGTGATTGGCCAGGTAGCCACTTGTGTCTGTCATTTGTTCCACATTTTGGAAGTTGCTTGATTACACTTGCTGCTTACTCAAGTAATATTTTTTTCTCTTCTTGCATCTTCGATGCGTTTGAAGACTAGATAGCTGTAGTTACTTTCCTCTCATGACTTGGCAAAGTTGTTTATTATACACAGACTTACATTCATTAGGATAGGATAATTATTAAAACATTTATTACATGTTTCTTGCTTGATATAATTGTTCTTATTGTATATAATTTTGTATTAAGTTTATAACTTTCTTATGTAAACATAAGATGGAGGGGCTATAGGAATTCCTTCAGCCAGTAACCTTTAAGTTACATGCCCACTTGGGCAGGACCTCATATACTATATATGCTGATGTAAGGCATGTGTCCTCTCTCTTCCAGCTGTGGCACTTGGTTGCTCTTCACTGTTCGAGTAGAGCATTGTGATCTGTGAGTCTAGCCCTAAATAAATAACCCTCTATTATACGCAATTCTGAGCTAGTGCGGGATTTCCTTTAAGCTTCCTTCTTTATTCTGTGGTTGACTTTATTTCACAAAGAAAAATAATCCTTTGATACTACTCAGGTTTCTGAATTCTGTTCCTTTTATAGCCAACTAACATTCACTTGTCCACATGAACTATATTATCTATGTGTCTATCTATTTCGTGAATGCCTCTGGAGATTCTAGATCTTGTCTGTTATGAACAGCACAGAAAGAAATAAGAAAGTCCAGCTGCCTCTTCACTGTGCTTGATTAATATGTGTTTGACATAAACCCAAATTCTAAATAGGATGGCAATTCAATTTCTACTCTTCTGTTTGCTAAAATGGATACATTCCTTTCCATTTCCCTGGACAATGAATGAGGGCTCCTCTTTTCTACATCATCCATGATATTTGTCTTTTGTTTCTTTGTCTTTTTGATAGTATCCAATCTAATAGGGATAGTAATCTAGCTATTCATTAGTAGTTTCTTCAACTGCTCCATAAGCACTACTGAGGTTTCAATTCAGGCAGAAATTCCATTCATCTGAAGTTTTAAATTCTTTTAAAGTTCCTTGAAACATTAAACCTTTGGTTGTGAAATGAAGCTTTCTCAGACAAGATTTGGTATATATACCTCTTAATCAACTGTCTCAGAATGCTCAATAGTAAAAGTTGCATGAAAACTCAACACATAAGTTAAGTACAGCATCCAAGCAGGTGCCTCTTCAAAAACTTTGTAAGGTCAACAGACTTTCCCAAGATGACACAATGCTGTGTTAGTAGGGGTGACTTTACAAAATGAATGTTCTAAAGGTAGAGTAGAATCAATGGTCATTATTTGCCAAGAGACAGATCCAAGCTCAATATGTCAAGACACTTTTAACAGTCAGAGTTTTCCAATACATAGATTGGCTCTTGATGGGATTATTGGGTTAGGCTCACCAGGGAATTAAGCTAGAATGCAACTGACAACTTGGCATTAATGAGAAATTGTAGTAAAAGATCTCAAATGTTGCCTCACATGCTGAAGTGTGAAGTTTTAAGCCTCAGTCAATATTTTTTTTAAATAAGAGTCTTTCTATGAATCAGATGTGATAACACATAGACAAGCCTTTTCAAAGTCAATTTTTATAACACTAAGATATTTACAGACTTGTATGGGTCAAAATCTTGCAGAGGTTTCAGGGGTACACTTTCTTTTGTCTTAAAATGAGTAAGTACCTGACAAAGTGTATTTTTTTAAATCTTGGTTTGTATTGTTTGACTCTAGAAAAAAGAGAAAATTACATGCAATAGGTAAAATTTTTCTAGTAGATTCCATGGACAGTGAAGAGTATTGTGACTCCTCATAGCTATTGTCAGTCATATAGGAAGTTACTGTAGGGCAGCTGCACTAAAGTCAGGAAGAAGATATGACTTTAGCTGTTGAAGTTGCTAGTGTCTTTAGAAGCAATTATTCTAATAATTGTGAATCACAGAGAAGTTTGATAAAACAATTATATCACTAGACAAGGCATTACATATAAAGAACATCATGAACTCATGAATGTGGCCCCTTATTTATGTGCTCCTACCTCTGTGTCATTTAGAAGAGTTTATATTTTTAAAAATCTTAAAGCATGGAGCAATTTCTTCATGTTCCATAAATAATGATGCTATATTTATTGGTTCTTCAGACATTCCAAATCATGTCAGTTTCTGGCCTGCTGAGACTTAAAAATAGCTTTGCTTAAATAAGAACTGGACTCTGCTGTGGCCAAAACAGAAAGAACTGGTGAAAAATATTATTCCATATGCCAGACAAGCACATGAAGAACAGAACTTAGGATAGAGCAGAGGTCTGGACAGAGAATGGTTATCAACAGAGAATTACACACAGTATGCCATGTTCCCTCACTCTAGAGTGTCATGATACAAAAGGCATGCCTACTGACATGGGAGACCAAAGAGCAGGGCCCAAGAGACTACAACCCATCTTGACTATCTTGGCATCTAAAATACTAGAACTAAAAAACCTAAGACTGGCAAGTTTAGTAACATTGTCAGCATGGCTAATTGAATATTTAGAGAAATCAAGCAGTTTTCCTGTAGCATAGAACTCTTTTAAAAGTATATTAAGAACATAATATCAACTAGCAGGTGGGTTCATTTTCTCTGTCAAATTAAAAAAATGTGGAAAAAAGTAAACACAGAGTAGAGCTTTACCAATGAGCATTATAGATTTCACAGGTGAGAAATGGTCCCCACACAGCCCACATTGAGTAAGTTTGAGTATTTACTTGTGTTTAGTCCCACCCCATGATCATTCTCCATTCTTCAGCTGGTCTTATGCTGTCTGCTATTCTCATCTATAGCAGAGCCTGGGTTTCTGTCTCTACACATAGGCTTATTGTTGTGGGAGGTGCTCCTGTTGATGTGTTGCTTTAATTGGTTATGGTTTAACCTGATAAGGTAGAACAGAACTTAGGTAATCAGGGAAAACTAAGCAGAATTCTGGGAGAAAGGAGGCAGACTCAGAGAGAAGGCATGTGGCCATGCTGGAGCTGAATAGAACATTAGCTAGGAAGCCACAGCTATGTGGTGATACACAGGTTAAAAGAAATGGGTTAAGTTAATATGTAAGAGTCATCCAATAAGAAGTTAGAGCTAATGGGCCAAACAGGGATTTAATAAATATGGTTTCTGTGTGATTATTTTGGTTCTGGGTGGCAAGAACAAACAAGTGGCCTTCTTATCACAAACTGGCACACTTGTGGTCAAATAAAATCTACTTAAAACCTGAGAGTTTGAAAAGGAATTCTAGAAACACAAAAATGCAAAGTTTAACACAGATTTTTGTTATTCGCTGGTGGCATGACACAGCTCCTTTAAGAGAGGGTTTCCTGATTCAGTGGTAGCAGGGAAAAAGCCATGCCATTTCGAAATGCAGGCTTTCTGGGCTGTGCGGCCAGTGCATCCTCTGGCTCTTTTGGGGGATTGAGAACTTGAATTGAGTTTGTGAGCAGCATGCTGCAGTTTGCTTGATGGCAATTTGGACTGGCTGTATGCCTGGAAGTGGGGTGGTTTGTGTGTGGTTCTCAGAGGTACAAATGGCTCTGCCATGCTGAACAGGGTGGGAAAAGCAGAAAGTACTGTATATACCCTAGTAATGGCACATTTTAAGTTTTTAAGAAGCACTCCTGGACACTAAAGAATTACAGGTACACAAAAGGACAGATTCAGGCAGATATAGACCTCTAAATGAGTCACAGTGTTAGATAAATGTATGTAGGCTTGGAAGAGAAAAGAAAATGAGTATAGAGAGTTATAAAGAAAGTAAATGACTTATAAAAAAAATAAAACAAAGTCTTTAAAGAGACAGAGTAAGACAATTATAGATTAAAGAATTAAAGATAACTAAATAAATATTAAAAGGTAATAGAGTAAAAACAAGCCACATAAAGATGGAATTTATACAGTGTCTGTATTATGAATATTATTCTGTATTCTTTGATTTTTTTTTACTGTAAAGGAGCTAAGTACAGAGAGACATTTCATTGTATGGACTGATAAATTACACAACATAAAGGTATCTTGACTTCAGAATTTGAGTCTAAGGTTTTGGAAAAGAGGTTTATTTTCAAAGAAGATGAGGACTTGAGAGTTTCTTCTAGACTAATGTGGTTTGATTAACCAAGATCTCCTGAAAAGTTTCTATGAACACCTCTCAAAAATTACTTCACCCAATAAACAGCAGGAAGGAGTTTGAAGAACTACTACATGAATATTCCCAAGTATTGTTTACAAATGTTTGTTTACATTTAAAGGAAGATATGCTATAGAGATGTACATTAGTATAGATCTTGATTTATTGATACAAATTTAAGGTAAATTTTGTTTTACTGTGTATATGTATTGTGTTTCTGCAGCTCATTTAAAAATGAAATGTATAAAATTAAGAAATATATGTGAATAGAGAGTTACCTAAAATAGTCAAGCTTGTAGTCATGTTAGTTAGATTTCCTATATGTACAGAGATGTATTTCAGATGAATAAGGATTCTTAACTTTCAAAGACTACACAATATGGCATTTAAAGTGTTTTAAGAATTTAAGACTGTTCATAACAATGAGACACATCTTCTCCTGGAAGCACCAATTACTTTAAGAGGAAGATGTAAAACAAAGAGGTTCCTTATAAAGTTGGTTAGCCATTTGGGCAAGAAATTGTTCTTTCCTGAACTGCTTGATGAACTGAACATGCAGAACCCACAGAGAAATGACTGCTGAACTTGCCTAAATATGAGATGATTCTTCAGGATTCCCGATTCATTAAAGAATCTGCTAGAGATTCTACATGATACAGAAAAATGTGACTGAAAACTGCCAATATAGGTATTCCTGCTTTGTGGAATAGTCTTCTAGATACTATGGGCCTGTAGGCTGAAGATGGATACCCCAATGGTTCAAAAAAACTTTGGTTGACTGTCCAGGCAGTGAGATGTCTCTGGTAATTCTAGAATTTTGGAAGTTAATTCTGTTTTCTTAGGTAATATTATATCCTTCTGGAGTCTGTGATGAAATTGAAGAATTGATAGTTATAGTTTTCCTTAGTTATGATAAAAGATAAAATAGATATAAATATTGTAACTAGAATTCTTGCTTAATACCTCTTTTGTTATATGTAATTTTACTATGTTAAAGTTAAAGCTTTCCTTTTTGTTTCAACAGAAAAGGGGAAATGGTGTGGGAGATCCTTCTGTCTATATGTTGCTTTCATTGGTTAATGAATAAAGAAACTGGCTTGGCCTGATAGGGTAGTACAGAACTTAGGTAGGCAAGGGAAAATTAGCTGAATGCTGGGAGAAAGGAGTCAGAGAGAAGCCGTTTGGCCCTGCTGAAGCAAGATGGAACATTAGCTGGAAAGTCACAGTCACATGGCAATACACAGATTAATAGAAATGGGTTAAATTAATATGTAAGAGTTATCCAATGAGAAGCTAGAGCTAATGGACCAAGCAGTGATTTAATTACTATGGTTTTTGTGTGATTATTTTGGTTCTGGGTATCCAGGACAAACATATGGCTTTCTTACTACAGCTTATCAATAATTTGTGCTTTGATTGGCTAGAAGAAAAGTGTGCTCCAACCTTCTCAGCTCCTTGTGTGAGAGATAGAGAGAGCCTCACCACATATAGGGAAAATATACTGTTTCAGATACATAAAAATCTTACAGCTAGGAACAAAATTCCACAAGGAACTGAAAATTTACTGCCTAATTCTAGAGAAAAAAATAAGCCATTTTACAAAATATAATCAGGGATCCCCAACTCCCCTTCCTCCCATCTTAAGGGTTCATAGCCTCAAATTGAATAAAACATGAATACAATGAGAATTTTTCAAGTAAAGCTAAGAGCTTTCTTAGGCCTAAAGGACACATTTTCCAATTTAAAAATTCCACAGATGAGACAAAAGATAAGGCACTACTGGAGTCTAAATCAGTGACATGGAAGATCAAGTGTGAAAAAACATCACATTATTTTGGTCTAGAGGAAAATAAAGAGATGAAGAGTACTAAGGGACAATAGACTAGGAGAATTAAAGGTGGACTAATTAAAGGATTTAATGTTTAATATTATTAGCCTCAGAGGAAAAAATAAGAGCAGATAGAGGAGAAACAAAAACAAACAAACAAAAACGAAGCAGAAGCTTCTATTAGTATTTAGAGGCCTTAGTCTGCAAATTCGAAGTCTCACTGGGGGCTATATTAATGAAAATGATAAAACACTGAGACATTCAACAAACTTTGAAACTTGTTCTATTTGAAAAGAAAATGTTGCATCTCCAGGTGAAATATTAATTTAGCTGAAATGGAAACCACAGCCATATTATTATCCAAAATCTCACCTTCAGTGTGGTGTAATAGTCAGCCAATGCACACACACACATACAAACACACAGACACACACACACATACACAACATGTTAAAGGACTCATTTGTCTCTTGGCAGGTGCCCTGACCTACTGTTGGAGGAAAATAGAAACATGCTTCAGAATGTGTTCCCATATCCTATACTTTTTCCTGCTGTGATTGCTGAAACTTGCATGCATCTTCCCACTACATTTTTTTTATTTTTCACCTATGGTGGATATATAGACAGGAGTTGTTGATATGGAGTCATACTGCTTTGTAAGATGCTTGCTGGGATTTGTAATTCTTTGCTTTCCAGCGGAAGAGGTTCCTGTTGTTTTCAATTTCTCATAAAAATATAAATTCTATTTCATCAGAAAGTTTGTACCCATGAGAGCTGGATGTCAGCTGTGAGATATCCTTTTCTGATACCCTATATAAGTGATACCTAGTATCACACACTTGCACCATCTAATGGAACAGTTAGCAGCAGGAGTTGGGCATGGTGGCACATGCCTGCTTTCTAAGCATTAAGGAGGTAGAGGCATGATGATCTGCAGTTCAAGATCATCTTTAGCTGCATAGTGAATTCTAGGCCAGCCTGAGACCCTATCAAAAAAAAAAAAAACAAAAAAAAAAGGAAGGAAGGAAGGGAGGAAGGAAGGAAGGAAGGAAGGAAGGGAGGAAAGGGAGGAAGGAAGGAAGGAAGGAAGGAATGAAGAAAAAAGAGAAAGAAAGAACATTAAGAAGGCAACAGTAGGAAAGTACCTTCCTGAAGAAAAAGTTCATGTGGAATCTTCTCAGCAATGATCATAAATAAGAGAAGTATAACTGTCTGTTTTACGTGAATCAAACCATGATTGCTGCATTATGGGGATATTTGTGCACAGCTGAGACCAGCATTCTGCAGACAACAGAAGCACCAAAGCCCTGATCTGCATAAATATATGGCCTATCTATGTGTGAACATCTCACCCTATGCTAGTTCTTTCTCAATAATATTTATCAATATATTGTTATATTGATAATAACATCAATATTATACATATACACTGTGCTAAGCACTCCCCATCCTAGCTTTCTCATCTTCTCCAAAGTGAGAGCATTATAACCATTTTGCAAATAACAGCAATAAGAGCAGGTGAAACAACCGAGTAAAAAGACTGAGCTATTATTTAGATCTAAATTCCTTAGTTCTCTTGACTGAGATATCGCCATAATACCAAAGCTACTCATAGTGGGCCTCCCTATTGTTTGTTAAATAAGTGGTGCAATTTTAATGAGTAGATGCTGTGCACATACTTTTTCCTGGGTGCCCATGGGTTCCCCCAAATATAAGCACAAATATGTAAATTAAATAATGCAAATAATGCATTTAACAAATTGGCACAGGAGTAGGCCTTCTATGAATACTGATGCAAAAGACTCCAGGGTGAAAACTTTAAGTTGCTCACACTTGCTTCAGTGGGAAATGGTACCATGGTTAAAAGGGATAGATACCAAGAACAACAAGTAAGGTCTGGGGCACTGAGGAGAGGAAGTGCTGTGGTTGATATGGCACAACACAGCTAGACAGATAAGAGAGGGGGCACGACTCTGGGCCGATGACAGCAAGCCAGCTGCCTCCATCCAAAGGCCTTGATGTACATATANATCATTTCTTATATTCTTATTTCTAATTGCAACAGACTAAATAGTAAACAAGGATGGTTTCTAATAGGAAGGCTACATTTGTTTCAGGGAACAGAACACCCCATAGACAGTGAGATAACTAAGAACAGATGCAGCTAGTTTTTGGTAGCTATAAGATGTCAGAGGTAACAAAACAAGTCAAAATGGCAATTCTGCCTTTAGAAATCTCAGAAAGAGACTGTGACTAAGAGCTGTCTCCTCCCATTTTATAATCCTCTCTGGGTCTGGGATTAAAGGCATGCACCATTGAGATTAAAAGCATGCACTGTCCCATTTCTATGGCAAATCAGTATGGCTACTATGGTTAAAGGTGTCATTATCACTGATGGATCTTTAAGACTGACAAGAGCTGTTTTACTCTCTGATCTTCAAGCAAGCTTTATTCCTTATAATACAAATGAAATGCCACTACATTTCCCCTTTTTGTCTAACATAAAAAATGCTATAGCTAATATAAGAAAAACTTTATTTGAAAAGTACAATAAGTATATATAATATATACATGCAACAAAATACTCAACAATGTCTAGTCTATTTTCATTTGACAAATTCAGAGAAAATACTCCTTTTCTATCCTATCTTTGTGAGTTCAAATTCTTGTACCTAAATTATGTTCTACCATAACTTGCTTTCTGAATCAGGTAAACAAAGAAAACGATAACTGTGATTATCTAGACTTCAAATCCCTGAGAGACCCAAGAAGAAAACAATATTAACTTGCCGCGGACCGTCCCTCTCGGAGACCACCACCCACGGGGGACCAAGGTGAAGGATAGGATAGTCAGGATACGATGCAAGGGAAATGACAGACAGACACACTGTGTAGTGAAAATCTGCTGCAACTTTACTTCTGCAAAGCTTCAGTTTTTGTACAAAACAGATCAAAGAACTTGGCAGGTGCATTACATCACCCCACTCAGGGTTCCAGACATAAATCAAGATTAAGCATAACCAAAATAGAGCTTCTTCTACGTGCTCCTTTCTACGTGTTCCCCCTTCCGTGCTCAAGATGTTGGCAAGGACTTTTAGTTTTGTTTTGTCTTTTAGAATTCTGTCTCACACCATTATTTACTTTCTACCGTGGGTGACTAGTTCTCAGGGTCCTGTGTTTAGCTTTCCATCTATATAGTTTTTATTCTTTGTTCCATATCTCCTAATAGTTTTCTCATTTTCTCATGATAGTTCTTATACCAATATATTAAAACTAGTCTCATGTTATCAATAATTTCCTTTCTTTCCTTCTTATTATAAAGACTCCAGGGTTTCTGAGATCTAGCTAATCTTTTCATAAAGGGGAATTTTCTCTAACTCTCCTTTTCTTCTCTAAATCTGATTCACCTTGATGATTCCCTCGTAACATATTAACCTTAGCCGCTTCTGTTTCATAAATAATAAAGTTTCCCAGGCTCATGTGGCGTGGGGCATACTTCAGTTCCTCAAGGACTGCTTTATTGAACAGTGGAGCCGAGCCAAGGACGTACTTTGATCTCTTGGTAAGCGGGCAGCTGTGAACAGGAAAATTGAGAAATACAGAGAAAGATCAGGCAAGGTGTTAGGAGGGCTCCTTCTCAAGGCTATCTCCAGATACGAGATTTGCCTAGGGCATCAGGTCCTCTCTGGACTGCTGATTGCCAGGGGGACCACCTGGGGCTTCGCTCCAAGAAGCTCTAACCCCAATCCTTCAGCAGGCAAAAGCCAGCGCAGAGGCATTTTGTCACTACACGGCAGTCACTGCTGTGGACGTGGCATTAACTGAGTAAGCAGGAAGTGGAAGCAAGGAACTTCAAAAAAAAAATGAGTAATGACAGAAACAACTGGCTGCCTGGATAGTCAATCAAAATTCTTAAATGTTGGGGCATCCAGCTTCAGCCTACAGGCCTAGCATATCTGACAGACTTTTCTGTTATTTTCTGGTTATTCTGAAAGGCTGTCCCTCCTTTTCTTGACAATGTTTTGCCCTACTTTTCTAATTAAGGCAGCATATTGTCAACAATTGAGGCAAAAGCATTTTTTTTTTTGCTCAGTGTCACAAAGAAAGTAAACACCATGTAGAATATTTTTGATACCCATTATCTTCTCAAAATTAAGTTGATGCTGTCAGGAACAGACACATCTCATTGTTATAAAAGAGAAGAAAAACCTAGGTTATTAAAACGTCTTAAATGCCATATTCTATAGATCTCTGAAGTGTTTGAAGATGACCTATCTATCTAAAATATATATTTGTTTAACCTTGAAAACATATCTAATGTGGCTACAAGTTTGGATTTAATAGGTAACTAATTACTAACCTGTATTTCCTTATTATCATAAACAGTTGGTAATAATAATTTTCAATGACTAGAAATTTGCATTGCATTGTTAAATGAACTGTATAGGTATAATACCTTGAACAAGATTAAAAATGTATATACAGCATGTTTTAGCAAATTAATATTAAATTTGTATAAAAATACAAGATTTTTATACATTATACAAAACTCCAATCCAATGTAAAACATTTAAAACTAGTAGTTGCTTTTTAAAAGTAGAGTCAATAATCCAGCATTTCATCTTATTATATCAATATCCTCCCTTTTCTTTTCAGAGTAGATTCAATAACCTACCCTTTTATCCTATCATATCTATAATATTTTTAATTCATTGAACAAACAAAAACCACCTGCCTCACCTCTTGGGAACAAGGCCATCATGTTCTTAAATTTACTTCCTGTTGTCTGGGGGCAATGATATCTTTAGGGGATCCTGAAAGAAAAATTTGAGTTAATTATCAGGCTCTGGGAGAGGTAGCTGTACCATTTTTTTGTTCAGTCTTTGTATAATGGGAAAATGTAAGGCTTATCTCAAGTCCAGGCTGGAGTAGTCTGTGAAACTGCATCATCTAAGCTATCACACCAAAACTGTTCAGGGCTGTTTGTAGTCCAAAGGTGGTCTTTAAGTGGTGCTATCAGCTGAATGGCATCATATGAGCCAGGTAGAATTGTTGTTGTGAGGTCCCATATTCTTCCTGGAGACTTCAACAATTACTCTAGAAAATTTTATTTTTCACTGTGGAAAATTTAAACATTATTTATATTAAAACAGAAAGTTTGAATTTCAATAGACATATATTCAGAGAAAGGTACCATTGAGATGAAAATACTGTGGGGAGAAATAAATTTTTTTAAATCAGAATTTTGACAACTATGGTCTCTAGATTTTCTCTTTCTTCTGTTCCACACCATTTAGAGCCTCTTTTGAGACAGAAACTCTGAATGTTTCTTCTAACAGCTTGCTGGGATTTAGAGAAGAGCCACTGTCCAACTCCAAAGTCAGCTTTGATTTTTAAGTGTGTCACAACTATTATACTGAGAAGTAGATATGTATATGTGTGTTTAGGTAGTGTGATTTTAGCCTGCAGAGAAAATTGGTATCATAAATCAGACTTCTCTTTGCTTAGTGATTTTTTTTTTCTGAATAGCTATCTTTTCTTTGTTAGGCATGTAGATAACCAAGGCCTCTTGTCTTTTCAAAGATGGCTATTTTCCTGCAAAAAACAGAACCCTGGCCAACCCTTATGAGGCTTCCTTACAACCTATAGGATTGTCACCTCTATGAATGAGCTATCATTTCTCTTAATCAAGAGGTTTTTCTTTTTCAAACTGAATCTTGATTAATTTTGATGGTATTCATAGCTTTTCTTCTTTTGTGGAAAGAAGAGAAAGAGCTTTCCCCAATATAACACATCTGGCTTCTATTCTGAGGTTAATACATTCTTGAAATATGCTGGCTGATTTAATTCAGAAGTTTTTTTTTCTATTATCTAATATCTCTCTGCATCCATTGTTTCTTTCTCATTATCTTAAGAAAATTCAAGGATAATAAAGCATTATGCAATCTATTTCTGGGAGTCTTTATTATCACTTTCTGTTTGTTTAGCATATTCTTTATAGTACAATTTGTTCTTTGTATAAATGCCTGACTTGTAGGATTGTTTGGTATACCTGCAATATGTTTTACATTAAAATAAGCAAAAAATGTTTAATTTCCTTAAAGACATGTGCTGGGCATAGTCTGTGTTTATTTGTGTAGATATAGCCATGATGGCCATAACTTCTAGTAAATGTGTTCTTACCAAATCAGCCTTTTCCAAACTCATAACAGTTGCCCATTGAAAACCTGAATAGATGTCAATGGTGTGGTGTACATATTTCAGTTTGCCAAATTCTACAAAATGGAACTCATTCATCTGCCAGATTTCATTCCTTTGAGTACTCTTTGGGTTACTTCCTATAGGTAGTGCTGTTTGGTTATATAAAGTGTAAGTAGGATATTTCCCTATAATCTTCTTGACTTGTTGCAATGTGATAGAAAAACCTTTTTTATAAAAAAAAATTGCTATTGACATAATGTTTTTTATGAAATTCAGAGGGCTTCAGCACATTTTCAATCAATAATCGACTGATTATTAATCTGACTGCATTACCTTTTGCTAGAGAACCTGGCAGACCCATATGGGATCAGTCTGTTATGTATATAGGATAAAGCCTGTTCCTGATTATATCTTGAACCTGAATAAATAATGAAGTAAATTCTTTATCATCTGGTATAAATTCAGCAGTTTCAATATGCAAAATAACTCTTTTTGCATATTGCAAACAGTAATTATGTTGAGAGGTTCTTTAAAATCACTTAGTACCATGAGAATAACATATAATTTTGACTTTTGGACAGAAGCATGATGGCTTTCTTCCACTTTACTTAAATCTTCTGATATGTAATGTGCCCTTCGTATTTATTTGCATCAGTATAAACAGTAGGTACAGGTTCCAGTTATTGTTGTGTTCTTTGCAATGTAAGGAAGAAACCAATTAGCTCTCTTTATAAGCCAAATTTTCTTGCTTTGGGGATAGTTGTTATTAATCTCTCCCCCAAAATTAGTACAAGCCCCTTGCCAGGCTTCATTAGTAAAAGGTACTATGAAGGCATAAATCAAAAAAATTTCATACCAGTTTAGAATTATGATTAATAAAAAGGTTATCTATTTAAGGGGAAAACTTACAGATCACTGAGACAGCAATCCTCTGCATGACCAGAAACAGAGTCTAGCAGCCAGATGTGGGAGCTAGAAGCAAGAGAGAGAGAGAGAGAGTGCACGGCTACCATTTTTTTTTTTTTTTTTTTTTTTTTTGGTTTTTCGAGACAGGGTTTCTCTGTGGCTTTGGAGCCTGCCTGGAACTAGCTCTGTAGACCAGGCTGGTCTCGAACTCACAGAGATCCTCCTGCCTCTGCCTCCCGAGTGCTGGGATTAAAGGTGTGTGCCACCATTGCCAGCCTACTACTGCTTTTTAAACAAAAGAGACCATGCCCAAGTGGGATAGTATCTTAAAGGCTATTGGCTGAAGAAGCAGAATGTGCTCCCACAGAACCTCCCCTTTTGTTTAAATAAGAGAATTCCAAACCCAATACAAAACTATATAAACTAGGAACAAATATCAAGTATAATTAGAATTACAACCAGCATAAACAATATTAAGCAAGGAACATATGCTAAATGTTTTAATAAACATTCTTATCTATGTATAGGAAATGGCTTGGCTAAGCATAAAGAATACAGTAACTATGAACTACGACTATCTAACCTTCAACCCCATCGAAGGCCTGAGAAGGGAGATAATATTACTTGAGCAGGCAAGAAGTACAATCAAGTATCGTCCAAAGTGAGCAATATATGAAAGAGTCAATTAGCTACCTGAGCAATCACCCAAAGTCTCATTTTGCAATGTTGAAGCAACCAACTTTGGCTAAGGCATAGTGTAAATGACAGACCATTTTCAGAGACAGGAAATTTTTCAAAACCATTTTATTCTTTCTTGGCAAGATTTGACAGCCCTGCTTGTCCATTTCCAGATACTGTATTGAGACATTGTCAGTTCCTTGCCCAAAGGCCAGTTTTGCTAAGAGGAAAGCAAGCTCCAAATGGAGTGTTTTCAGTGCTCAACATTCTTTCGGGAATAGATTGGTGCTGTCAGAAGCAATCATGTCTCATGTCAAAAGAACCCTAAATTATTTAAATGCCATGTTCCACAGATTCTTTTTTTTTTTTTTTTGTTTTTGGTTTTTCGAGACAGGGTTTCTTTGTGGCTTTGGAGCCTGTCCTGGCACTAGCTCTGTAGACCAGGCTGGTCTCGAACTCACAGAGATCCGCCTGCCTCTGCCTCCCGAGTGCTGGGATTAAAGGCGTGCGCCACCACTGCCCGGCCCACAGATTCTTGAAGTGTTTGAAGAATACCTATCTAGACAGAATACAATTTCCATGTATCTAAAGAACCTATTTGATCTGACTGTATGTACAACAAGAATGAATAACTATTGACTTATAGTAATTAATACTTGTATCTTGATCAGAGGTAGGAGTAATATATAATGCAAAATTAAAAGTTGTATCAATATACAAAATGTCGTAAACCAAGGTAGAAACATGCATATCTACAATCTTACAAAATAACTTTGTATATATGTACAAATAATGTAAACAAAAGTAACAAATATAATTTGAACTTGTATCAATATACAAAAACAATACCAATGTAAATTATCCATAAATAATAGCTCACAAGTATTCACTCTATTACCCACTATTACTATCCTACTTTTTTATAATTAATAAAAAAGATTATTTATTTAAGGGGAAAGCTTACAGATCACTGTCCTAGACAACAGTCCTCTGCATAATGAGGAACAGAGTCTACCAGCCAGAAGAGGGAGCAGGAAGCAAGAGAGAGAGAGTGCCTGGCTACTGCTGCTTTTTGAGATATCCAAGTGGACTGGTATCTTAACGGCTATTGGCTGAAGGAGCAGAATGTGCTCCCACAGCAGTACTATAATTTCTGCTTAGTTTGTTAATGCTAATTGACAAAGTCTTAATTACATTTTTTTTAAAATTAACTCAAAGACATTTTCCACATAAGATTTTAATTTTGTACTTGGTTTAGGTGGTAAAAAGATCCATTCTAAGATAATATCTTCCACCTGTATTAAAATTCCTGTATGAGAATATTTGCAGAGTAATATGACCAGAAAGATGTTAAGATTCAGACCCACACAATCCACATGTGACTCCTGTAATTACTTTTCAGTCAAAATCAATTCTTTTTCAGCTTCAGTGGAAAATTCAGTAGAACTATTTAAGTCTATGTCACCACCTAAGTTTTGTTTAAATAAACTACTTGATCAGGTTTTATCCCCAGTAGTGGCCATCAGAAATATCTCCTTGCAATCTTCGTAAGTCATTACTAGTCTACAATCAATCTCTCCTAATTTGCACTTTTTGTGTTCTAATTTTCTGTAAGCCTATTTTGTAACATAGATAATTGATAAAATGTTCTCTTTGTATTCTTTTCAGAAGCAATTTGTAATAAACAACTAGGCAAAACTTTCTTTACTTCAAACATTCTTTCTGATGTATCTGCATTTGAATCAGATAGCAAATTGTCATCCATGTAATGGTAAACTATAGATTTGGGAAATTGCTTACATATCATTTCCAATGTCTGACTTATATAATATTGACATAGGGTGGGGCTATTAAACATTCTCTGTGAAATAATCTTCCATTGATGTTTTTATCCGGCTGAAAATTATTATAAGTAGTATTGTAGAGTCATTTTTTGTCATTTTCTTGTAAAGGTATACTGAAGAAACAATCTTTTAAATCAATAAAATAAGAGACCAATCTTTAGGCAATAGGGAAGGCAAAGGAATTCCAGACTGTACAGGGCCCATTGGTTGAATCATCTTTTTAACAGCTCTTAGATCTCTTACCATTCTCCATTTTCCAAATTTCATTTTAACAACAAATACAGGGTAATTCCAAGGGCTGACTGATTCTTTAGTATGCTGAGAATCCAGTTGCTCTTGCCTCAGCTCTCTAAAGTCTGTAATTTCTCTATTGTTAAAAGCCATTGCTTAACCCATACAGGTTTTTCTGTCAATCATTTTAAAGGTACGGTCAATGATACCTCTGGGAGTGTGCCAGTTGTTATTCTGTATTTTTGTACAGCTTGAATAATCAGTTTCTGTTTTATATAGTACCTTATAATATCATGAGTTGGTTTACAGTCTATTTCTGAGAATGCAGAAATGTTTATCTGAGTATTCCATTGTTGTAACAGATCACAGCACCACAGTTTCACTACTATATTAGTCACATATGACCTTAGCCTTCCTCTCCATCCTTCTAGTCCTATGCATTCAACTCATCTCATGCTCCATTTTATTTGCAATAGGGTTCCAATTCCTAAGAACTGAATATCTGCTTCCTGAAGAGGCCAATTTGGATGCCATGATTCTGGAGTAATAATAGTCACATATATACCTGTGTCTAATAATTTTTCCATTATAATGTTATTTATTTGTCCTCTCAGCTTTGGTCTTTTTATTTATAGAAGTTCATCAAAATATATGTTTTCTATATTTTGTTGAAATTTTGATTCATCCTTCATGGTTATTATATAATTCAAAGTAGTACTGTTTTTTATAACAGACATTGGATTTTCTAATTTTGCTGGGTAGGTATGTCCTCCACTATGTCTGGGAATGACTGGACTATGTTTGACCTGGGGGCCTATGAGAGACCCCTCAAAAAATTTTCCAACAATAATATATTGTCTTTTCTGCTCTACATTCATTGGTCCAGTGTCTGCCTTGCTGCATCTTCTGAATAACCCAGAAGGTTGGAATATTCTATTTGGGTGATTCCCAAATGATACTTTTTTCTAAGAATGCCTTGTCTACAGTCCCTTCTCTGATGGTTTATTATATCATAATTAATTCATTTGGTATTCTGATATCTCTTCATACCTGTAGGCATTGCTTCTCCTACTCAAGCCTCAGTGTTATAGTCAAAAGACTCAATATTAACTGTGTGTAGGATCCATTCCCATGGTGCTGATCTGATTTTAAGGGCCCAACTATATTTTTGCATTCTAAGTTAGCATTTTCAAAAGCCAAAGATTCAATGAGTACTTGTCTAGATTCTGGACCTGCTACCCCTATTTGTACAACTTTAGTTAATTTTGGCAAAAAAGTCACTAAATAGTTCTCTCGGGCCTTGAATAAACTTAGTATATGATTCAATTATTTTTGAAGGTTCTTGAATCTTGTCCCAGCATTTAAGTCCGCTGTACAGTAGAGAAACAATATGTATTCATTGTATGTAGTCTGACTATCCAGATCTGCATTAGGGCCCTCACCAAGAATTTGACCTTGGGAGGCCTCAAAACCTCTAATTCTACTTTGAGGTTCAAGAATCTTAGCTTCTTTTTTCCAAACACTCTTTCACTGAAGCTGTGGACCATGGTCTACTACAGCTGAGACTAGTTGAAACCAATCATGTGAAGAAACCATGTCTTTACCAACTCTCCCATATATGATAAATGCATGCCATAAGATATTACTGCTTGCTTAATATTTTTTTAAGATCTTTCAAATGTATAGGTCCCCATTTAAATTTTGTATACCCTTTTGGATACTGAGTATTTGCTGCCTTTTCAGAGGTAGTAACAAGATAAGTAGCTAAACTTTGGTAAGTCATCTCTGACTCTGAGAGGTACTGGAGATGATAAATCTTTACTATTGCCTTTTGCCTGTACCTCTGCTCCTTGTTTATCAGTTCTGACAATTGGTGCAAATCTCTTTGACATTGTCTTTTTTGAAGTCTGAATCTCTTGACCTATGAATATTTCTAATGATTTCATCAAATCAATCAATTTCTGGTTCTCATTCTACACATGTGATTCTAAGTTTTTAAATTGTCCCATTGATAATATCTTCTCATCCTGAGAGATTATTTGGAGGGCATGCCTTCCAGGAGGGTTGTTCTATCTACTAGCTTGTCATAACTTTTAAAAGAGATTTTAATTGTCAATTTCAGCAGTATGATTCCTTTCAGATAATCTCTGAGTACCATTCTGTACAGTTTCATAACCCATAAAGTGATTTTGGTCTGTCAAATTATGGTTATCATTTTCAATAGTATGAATCCTTTCAGCCAACTTCTCATTCCTAGTCTGTAAGGTCTGTATTATTTCTAAAACTTTTTCATTCTTGACTCTATTATCAAATCACTTCTTTAGAGATATAATATGAATTATCAAACTGTTAGTAGCTGTGGCTAAGAATGTGTCAGTCTCAGGTAGGTCAGATACCTCTCCTAGAATTCCATCCATAATAGAATTGAGAAGGTTATTAAATTCTTTAATTGAAATATTTGAAATTATCTTAAGAATGGTTTCAAATTTGAAAAAATATATAGTTAAAGATATATAGTTACCTCTGATAAAATCCTGGTTTAGTTGACACTTTTAAGATGTAATAATGATGTGAGCCAGAAAAAACTGTGGATTTTCTAAGCAGAACTCAAAACCAAACTGAACAGAATTTTGTTAATGAGATGCCAGTCAGGGCAGCCATGTAGCAGTTGTGCATAGGTTGTAGGAGTCAGCGGAAGCTATGGTAGCTGTGTGGGAGCTGCACTGCATATAGGGCTGGGGGCAAGCTGTGGGACCAAAGGAGACACAGGAAGGTGATGGGGCACAGGAAGCCATGTGAGTGCCTCTTGGGGTGACAGCAAAGATGGGCACAGCAGGAGAGGAAGCTAATACAGGGCGGATTGGAGCTGGGAGTGCTAATGCTTCTCCTGAACCCAGGTGTCTAGACTTGGGTACCAATTCCTAGAGCTGTAATTCCAAGCCCAGCTCTGGCCTAGGCTGTTGGCTAAAAAGCCTCAGGCAAAAAGCTTTTAAATAAATTTGTGCTCCCAAAAGTTGGGCTCCAAATGAATCACAATTAATAAATACTCAGAGACCCAAATTGGCATTTAACATGAAGGTCCTAAAAGCAAAACTGCCAGGCACTGACTCTTACCACTATGTCAGTTTGAAATAGACATCCTGCCTCCAGGAATCTCAGAACGAGACTCTGCCTGTGACCTGTCTCCTCCCATCATACACTTGTCTCTAATGATGTGATTAAGGGCATGCATCACTGGGATTAAAGGTGCGTGTTACCATTGCCTGGTCTGTAAGACTTACCAGTGTAGGTGTTTTACTCTCTGATCTTCAGACAAGGTTTATTTCTTAAAATACAAATGAAATGTGACTACAGTCTGGTGTCAAATCACAGATACCCAACCACATCATATCCTCTTTTTGCTGGTCCTTCACCTTTCTAATGGCTTCTAGGAGACTCCATCAAAACCTTGAAACTTGTACCAGTTTATCTACACCTTACTTAGAAAGCTACATAAAACAGTAAGATGGTTCAGTTAACTTCTTAGCACATCTAATCTTCAGGGTACTGATTACAACTTCAGTTGTTACTTTAGGCTACAATGCCACTTGAAATTATAATAATGGAAGACTAATTTCTATACTTTTTATATGACTAGAATTTTTTAAACATACTAAAACTGATATTTATCCTCACTGATGAACATATGATACAGAAAATCACTTCAAAATAGTGTGGAACAAGGAAATGTATCAAGGAAATAACATGGCACATGCTAGAGTATTTCATATTTTATTTTAATCTAGATTTTTTAGACTGATTCGATGCTACTTCAGAAAGAACTAAGCTCCTCTTAAGTAATGCACTCAATAGTGATTGTTATGAAGTGTTTTAATCACTTGCTATGATTTTTGAAGCTTTGCTAAGTCTCATGTGAAAGAAATCAACTATGATTCAAAAAGCAAAAGGAAGCATTGAGAAAACAGTCCCCACACAAGTGTGAAATGAGTAGGAGTATAGATAAACAATAAGAGGTATTAGTCTTTAAAGTGTATGTATTTAGGAGGTTATTTTAATTTCCAGAAGTATCACTGCTAATACAAAAGTTTCCTACTGTTTATTGACATGCACTGAATTGGAAAAACATATTACAGTGAGATGGAAAGTGGAAACAGCTGATTGAATTTCAAGGCTATGTATATTGTTCACAGTTAACCAGGTCTCATGCAAAAAACCTAATTGGTAAGGAAGCCCCACTCTAATCTCTTAGAATGCAACATAAAATATTTAAGAAAACAAATGATCTTGATTTGCAATTACTCAACCCAATTTTAACTCCCTCTGCAACAGAAGGCTTTATTTTACAAATTCAGAATCAAATGTTAGATTTTGCCTGTGAGGCAGCCTAATATTTAGTTTTTTTTATTGTCAAACCTTTCTTGGTGGTTGACTCATATTAGAAATCAAAAAAAAAAAAAAAAGAACTGATAAGAAAGAGGAATGTATTCAATGTAAAAAAAAAAACAAAATTATTATTTTGAACATTGCACTATAGCCAATTTTAAATAACAAGGTAATTTTATTTTAAGAGACAGTTGGGAATGTTCTCACATACTACATGCATAAGGAAAAATTTATGCACATTTTCTTCTGGAAATTTACCAAGATTTTTAGAGCCTTTAGATAAAGAATTAAAGTAAGAAGGGAGGTTGTTGGGTAAAAGAAGTAGTTAAATGTTAGTGGGAGGAGAATGAGAAAGGGTAATGTGGGAATATGATCAAGGCTCATTATATAAATATTTATGAAATTATGAAAGAATAAAGAATTATAATTGCTTTTTAAAAAAAGTACACATACTTTATTCCAACATTCTCATATTTAGGAATCAATATCAAGGAAAGCATTTGTGTGTATACAAAGATTCATGTGTGTTTCTAATAACAATAACAAATAAGAAATCCTAGAAGCCATCTTGCAATTATGTAAATAATTAGTCAAATGAAATAAAGAAACATCACAGAGGATTGCTTTCATGGTTATTTCTGATGTAGTAAATTAATTTTTCTTCTTTCTTTCATATGTATTCTGGAATTTTTCAACAGTTGACTTCTTTTGTCATTGATCTATGGAAATATAAGTAAAATCTTATTGTAAAAAGTTAAAGATAATTTAAACAAGATAATAAGGCTGACCTGAGGGGATACTGTTTCATCACCAACATTCCAGTCTTACTGACATGTCTCCACCTACTGGATGAAATGTATAAGGAAATCTAGCCAAGTTTCACAGATCTCTCTTTTATTGGAGGAGTAGCTCTCATGGTACCAGAAAGGACCATGTAAACCTCTAAAGAGGGAGACAACCAACAGCCCTACACAGCTGTGGTGCCTATGAACAACACTGACAACCAGCATGGCCTGATAATCAGGGAACACATACCTTAATAGAAACCAACAACTCTCTAACTAGACTTAAGATACAATAAAAAAAAAAAAAAAAAAAAAAAAAAAAAAAAAAAAAAAAAAAAAAAAAAAACTATGTAAGGAAAAAGTCGCATAATAAGATGATGAATTAAAGATGGGGGTGTCGGTGAGAACTGAAATATCTTTAATTAAAAGGAAACCA